>NW_009595947.1:5909-65034 GCF_000690535.1 Cariama cristata
AAAACTCTTCACAGGTGACATTAACTTCTGGATTTCTGGACACAGTGATTAATCTGAATTATGATATTCTTTTTCCAAATGCAAAATGCAAGACTACAAAAATCCTGATTCACAGGATGTCTTAGAAATAGGATCCTACTGCTGAGAAGCAGAGTAAAAGTATCAGACAGACTCCCTATCAACATGTATCAAGTCTGTCATTTAAAAGCACATGCCAAAGGCTTTTTTTGCATCCAAGTTGCTACCTTTAACTTTCAAGCTCACACTGAAAAGGAAAATTCCACTATGGTTTATCATACTCCATTTTTATACAAAATAATTCCAATTAGAGCTGGCTGGAAGCAAGGGTTCCATTTCATGACTGGTTTCAAGGCGCTCATATTTGGATTCTTTCCCAGAGGGCTCTTGGATATCTAGCTTCTTTCTCCCCTCACTCCTCTCTCTCTCCCTCGGGAACGTCTGCACCCTGAAATGTGGCACAGGGAAAAGGTACTCAGGGAAAAGGTACTCAAGTCTGTGGAGAATGAAGCCCGCACATCTGGTCAGTTTGCCTCTCAATAAAGTCTAGCTGAAGAAAGGTTAACAAGCTTAGGAGTCTAGAATGACTAGACTTCATCCAGATCTGAGGTCTGAATGGCCAACTCAAGTATCTGTAACTCATGATTCCCTGCAGTGCTTGTTTCTGAGTTGGCGCAAGGACAAAGACCTACCAGTGTAACTTGTCTTGCTCTCCCCTCTCCATCCAATTTGGAATTGATCATGAACTCCACCCTGCAGTTGTGAAACTTTCTGAATGAAACTTGAAAGCCAGTTTTATTTCCTCATTGAGTTTTCAGTCTCAAAGAAACGGCAATTTTTGACACAGAATCCTGAATCAAAGAATTCCCAAAACTTGTGGAACAGTTCTGGGACTGGAGAGACAGGTATTGCACATAACTTTGTTAAAAGCTGATGCATTTGGTATGTATTGGGGTATTTTTGCTTGATATGCATTTTGGGGGTTTCAGGTTTTTCTTGGATTTTGTTTTTTCTCATGTAAAATAGAGATCAAACTGTTCCGCTCACCTGAAGCCTGGACCTCCATGATGTACTGGTGTAAATCTTGCCCTTGCTGGATGACTTCAAAGGTCATGTTGTTCATGGCCAACTTCCGCTCTGTGTGACGCTGCAAACGCTGCTCAGCCAGAGTGAGGTCTTCAGTATTGAAATCATTCATTTGTCTCAGCAGATCTTCATTCCAGGCATCTAACTCTGCTGTAACCTTCATGGGCGGAAGACAGACACTGTATTCATTCAAGATCAATGAAAAATCTTACTCTCAAACCATGTCTGGATCACAAAAGTACTTCACTTTTTGACTTTGATCCAGAAACCTCCAGACCACAGCCTCAGTACACTCTGGATCTTGCCCACTTAACGGTCACACTTCACTTTTTGCTTAGGTGAGGATCCGTGAAAAGGTTATTGGTCCAACAAAAAAATCTGACACCTTCTTTTTCCCTTACACATTCCAAAGGGCACTGTAAGAGAAGACCCACTATATTCACATGGATGGTAGAGATAACGTTTCTGAATAAAGTAAAATTTACATTAAGAAGTAAGGCTTACAGAATTGCAAAATAATTTGTAACACCTGTGACCACATAATCCCAAAATGGCCCGAATGTTTCTAAAAACATTTTGCAACACACTGTATGTTACATATTGCAGATGGAAATATTACTTATTCTATCTTCATAAAATTAAAATTATAAGATGCTTCCAGTAAGCCCTAAAACGGGGATAACTAATACTTTTTTAGAATTATTATTATTGATATAATGTATTGTGAACAGTATCTACCCATTGTTCACAGGAAATGCATCATGAGACTGAACTTTTTACTACAAATTTGTGAGTTAACGCCCACAGTACTGACTGCAGTTGTACAATGAGTCCTACGCTGTGCTTTCAGGGACTTACAGTCGTTTATAAGAGTCTTTCTGTTGTCTTCAGTGGACTTGGGAACAGACCACTGTATAACTTTTTTTCTCCTATGGACCTGAAAGCTTTTACGTTGGCGAATGAACATAAATAATTCACTTTTACAGACAGGGAAAGCACAGCACAGAAACATCATACTCAAGGGCTAGGTGAACTGCCAGTAGAATCACAAATGGTACCTGGCTCTAACCTGCCAGTAACTCATGGGAACATGTTAAATTTTTTGCTTTCTCTGCTTCCTGATTATAACACACAGTCTGATGATTTTAGCAGTCCATTTACTGTATCTTCTGTATTTTATATTTTAGCCCACAAGTAGCCAACAGTTATCAATTAAATATATTAAGCAATATTCTATTAAAGCAAGATCGAGCAAGATCACCCAAACTGCAGTCTCACCTCAACCTAGATTCTGCTGCTGCAGATAAAAAAAGAGGGAACTTGCTAGTGACAATGAATCAGGGAGGGGGGGACAAGGGAAATGGGAGTTAAATCATGCACATAGGCTAGTAATGTGCAGAACACAATTTTTAAAAGTATTTAAAAATATTAAATAAGTGCCTATGAATTAATTCTAATTCATAGCTCAGTCCCCCATATCTAGATTCAGGACAGCTAAAACTAAGTATCTAAATTCCCACTTGTCCACGCTATGATGTAGTGAAAAGTTCCCTGTTTCTCACTAAAAGTGCTCTTGAGTGCCTGTGTGCAAGTGAGATGCTTAACTTCCTAAGTAGCTAAGATTCAAAAATTTCCTTTCCAGAAAACATACATTATCTCCAACATAGGCACAGGAAGGCAACCCAAATGGACCAGCTCTCAGTCCTTCTCACATTAGAATGGATGGGAGTTCACAGTTTTGCAGTAAAAGGGAGGGGAAAAAAGCAGTTTTTAGGCTCCTTTTTGAGAAAAGCAGATTTACTCAACCAAGAACCTGGGACCTCAGCTGCAGAGTGAAAGGCAGACCACAGATATCCTGAGGGGCTTCTATTTTTCTTCAACTTGTTCCATTGCCCATTCCACTCAATTACCTTTAAATAATAGCTATCTCTACAGTCTCTTTGGCCTCATTCCTGATTCTAGCAGCCTCTGATTCATTCACATATCATAGTTGGAGTTCCTGGACTGTGGATACTTAATGGCAGATTTAACAGTTATGGAGAAATGGTCAAAGCAGATGCTGGAGAAGGGTTTTTACTAGATACATTTACATTTAGAGACAGATCAATAGCTAACAGTAATCAGAATTGAGGTGGTCTTGACCTTGTTTCAAACTACAAACAATGAAATTAACTTACAGTAGGCACACAAATGAATTTAGAATAACCACAGGTTCCTACAGTCATGACAATAACACTTAAAGTTCAGTGCAAAGCCCTTTCTGCTCTTTCTAATGGATGTGAAATATGTGAATCAGAATTTCTTTTTTTTAATGAGCTATTAAAAATATTGTCTGTTTGAATTCATTGCATTGATTGTCAGGCTGCTAAAACATAATTATTCAAAATTTTGCAAGGATTCACGAATTACTTCCCAATTTCCTGTTAACATTCTTATGCATGTTCACTCAGGAAGATGTCTAAAAGCATTTATCAGTGACAGTAATAGAAAAGATTAAAACAATTGAAGAATGTGTTACATTAGTTTGCTCTGACAGCTGTGATGCTATTGGGGGATTCTGATCAAAACAAAATCTCTCCATCCTGTTACATCTATGGACATCAACACCAGGACATGAAAATGCAAATATTCTGGAGGGTTGAACTGTCAGGGGAGTCGACGATGGACGTATGAAGAAATCAACAAATGTTTCCACCAGTATGCTGAGATTCAGCACTTCTACAAAACTACCTGGGTAAACCTGTCTGCTGTGGTACTGCTTTTACTAACTTTTCACTTGGCTGTGGAAGGGACACTGATCAGCATTGCTTTTGTCGTTAAATGTACAGTAATTTCCACTCGAGCATGGGGAAATGGCTGTTCCTGACTGTATTGCTTTTTGCCCCTTAGGCCTGAGTGTCCAAGACAGGTCTGTAGCAGAGAGGCATCTACAAACACTCAAGAGAAGGATTGCCTCCCAGGCAACCAGTGCTCCTCACGCTTATGTTGGCAACCACATTTCACCAGGCTCCCCACAAAGGAGGAGCTGCACCTAAATATCTACCTGTCCTACTAGTCATTGCAAGGCACTGAAGGGTTTATGCTCTGTTATCCACACTCAGTTCAAATCAGTGGTTCCAATTAAAGAAGAAAGGACAGTACAGGCAGCCAGGACATGAGCTGATAACATGGGATGCAAGGCCAGCCCATGGTGCTCCACATCACATTGCCAGGACCGGCAACAGGGGCTAAGACTGCACCTGAGTGGCTCTGGACAGCCAGACAGGTCCAGGGGGGCTCGTTATCCCAGTGCCAGCTCTGCCAGAGACAGGAGCACAGCCACCAACGGAGGGAAGAAGGAAGGAAGGAGGGAAGTTGTCTCCGAGTGGGAGTTGATGAAAGGAGTGACAATCATCCCACGTGCTGGGTTAGAGAAAGAGAGTCGGGCACAGTGAGAGGTAGAACATCACCAAATTTCTCAGGCTAAGTGTGTACAGGAAGGTTGAGTACATTGCTCTGAGTAACTGAGACAAACAGATGGCTAGAAGGGAATCTAAAGCACACAAAGGCAAAGAAGCAATAGCACAGCTTTGATAACAACCCAGGTTTCCTGAATCCCAATCTGGTGCCCTATCCCAGAGACCATGCTGCTTTGCGCATCTCATTAAGACATTTCCTTTCTGTCTGTACAGCCAATGCCTCAAAATCCCAGAATTTTCTGTACTTCAAACTGGACCCTTTGCAAATGATCCTAGAGTCTGAATTTGGTCCCTAATTGGTTTGACTTAGGTATAGGGAAAATTATTTATTTTTCTTCAGGAAGAAGCTGTAATTAGGCAGCTCTGTTAACTAAAGATGTATATTTTTCAAGCCCCAAAAGGACTTTGGATGCTTTCACAAATTGATCAAGCATTTACATCTATGGCAAAACTTGGACTGCATCAGACAAAAGTGTCCTATCTCCCAAGCTGTGGTAACAGCCAATTGTACTGGGTCTGTGTCAGGAATTGTCTCATAAATGAGGCTCACTTGGCTATGAACTTGTTTAATTCCCTTTGACCCAGAAGAATGGCTGATTAGAGTTCACTCTGTTCATCTGCTAGATTTTTGGTGGGCAGAACTGACAGCACTTCTTATGTTTATTCACTTTACTTCCCAGTGTTTGTGATTCTAAATAGACCTTAGCATCCCTCACACGCCCTGAGAGAAGAGAAGCCCTGCCGCAAGAGAAGCCCTGAGCTCTGCTCTGTTCTGCTGCAGCACAACGAAGAAATTGTACCAAAGCAGAAGGGTGATGAGAGCAGCAACACTGGCAGTGCACAGGTCTGCAGTAGCAACAGCAAGCAGACTTATCCCCAGGTGCCCACACTGTTCCAAGGAAAGCTGCACACATGCCTTACTGTCAGCCACACTCCGTCTGACTCCTTGGAAGGAGCCATGCTCCTTCCTTGCAGGTCATATAAGGCTGGTGGCCAAGAAACAGCTCCCTGCTACTAAAGCAAGGTCAAGTGACCCCAGAGCACCAATGAGAGAGAAAGACACAACAAAGCGATTGATTGACAATGAGCCTAGAAAGCACATTTCCTCATTCTTCACCTGAAACAGATGTTTCTGTTGCCATAACAGAAGGGGAACTAATGCTGGTAGTGAACCCAATCTAGTATTAAATGAGATACCTGAGATATCCTTATCAGAGCAGAGGAGGCAGCGCAAGAGTTAACTTCAGCACATGAGAAAATACTGGTTTGGTGCTGAGCTCCATGCTACTATCACAAGGCTATAATAGATATACAGATTATGACAGCCAGATCTGTTTTTCATGCAGACAGAGTGACCACAGTCTAGACCACATAATCTTTAGGCAGGAATCCTCCTAAAGCAGCAAGTTAATATACCCAAATTCCCTTTGCTGCAATACTGCTGCATTTGCTGCTTCCTGGATTTATCATATTGCAACATCAGCAGATAACATGATAGAAGGGAGAGAGACATGTTCATCTTCAATCCTGGAGAAAAAGGATAGGTATAGAGAAGAGGTACACAGATGCAAAGTAATAGCAGTAATAACAACTGTTGCAGTCCAGTCATCTCATGTCTAGATTGCAGCCTGCTTGTGAATTAGACCAAAGAGCCTGCCCAAGCTGCAGCAGCTGCCATGCAGGCAATTGTACATCTGCAATAATTTCATATCTAAATCCTAAGTATCTTTTTTTTTTTTTTAACACTGCTGCTGAGATTTTCTACAAAATGGTGAGGTTGAGCCTTGAATGCTGCTTACTTGGCTTTAATTCAGTGTTTGACACCTAAAGTTGTCTTGTTTAATGCCAACCAGAAAATTTTGCTTGCCAGTTGAAGGAGGTGGAGAGGGGAAACGAGGAATCAAGCAAAAGAAAATAAATGTTATATGGTGAATGAATCACATAGGAGCTGATATTTTGAAGTATGGGCTGAGGAAGGGCATATGAGGAGGAGGGAAAGAAAGTTCTATCCGGGGAGCAGAAGCTACCAACACAAAGAGAGTGGGCTTGCGAGAGGGATCTAGAAAATAATAAGGACACTTGGGAAGAACAAGCAAATGTAGGAGGCAGGTTGCAAGAGAAATGGTGCAAGTAGGAGGAGGAGCAAAGGCAAGAAGAGTGGGTAGAGCATGGGGATGAAGCAGGACAGGAAGAATAGTCACACAGGCACAGGATAGATCTGTACAGAGCTCAGAATCAAGAAAAGGAAGTATCATCTGCCTCATTTCAAGAGAAAAAAAGGTGGCAGCCATAAAACTGGGCTGTACAGAGAGCAAGGATGGATGAGAGGTCAGATATGACCCAGGAAGGGATCAAAAAAAAGTAATTCTGACTCCTGGATGCTGAGGGAGTGTCTGCAAATGCAGAAAGAAAAGGGTTATAATGGAGTAGGGGAAACCAGATCTCTAAGGCACATACTACAGACTGGGCACCAGGGATGCTAGGGGCAACAGCACTTGGCTCTGCTTCAGTGTTCAGAGAAGGCTGGAAGAGCAGTGGACTGGATATGACAGTATAAGTAGATCTACAAAGCAGACTAATACTGAAGGTATATGGTAGAGGAGATGTAGGTAGGAAAGGGTGAATGAAACTTGTCACTTCTACAGATCATGGAAGCAGAAAGTTTGCTGTTCTTCCTTCTCAGGCCTTGGTTTGGGCTGACGCTGTGCAGTATGTCAATACTGTCACCCATTTTTTTGACAACAGACAGAGAAGTCACACTGGCTTAGTGGGGACCTGGGCCACTGAAGTGTGAAAAGGCTGTCACAGTGATGATTCTGCTCCAGTGCTTTTGGTTTCTGAATCCCAAAAATATCAAGAAAACCAATGGAATTCAGCTCCAAAAGACAGGGTGCTCGGGACAGCTTAGCACTTGCCTCTCCTTAAAATGAAAAGTGTAGCTTGAAAAAATAAAACCTCACTAAGCATGAGACATTATAGAATTCCAGCTTATGAAGAGAAGAGGCTGAAATTTTCCTCACCATTCCCTTTTCTCAAATGTATCTCAAGATCTCTGTAACTCTTATTTCTACTACAGAAGCTAACATCTGAGTGTCAGCTAAAAGTCAGTGAGAGGCTATAAAACACCTTGTACCTTCTTGCAGGTAGCTTATTCACTTGAAAGATTCTGCTGATGTTATAAACCTGGAACAGGAAACTCAAGTGAGTTGCAAACAACAGTGAAGTAAACTACTGTGAAAGCTGGCTCCTGTTCCCTTCTAAACTCATGCTCAGTGACAGATGCAAACAGCCAGAAGAGCCAGCAAGTGAAATCAAGGCTGAAAAAATTAATTAGCAGGTGAAATTGAGCCAAAGAGACTGAATGGTAGAAAATTAGATAACCAGCAGGTGAAGACTTTAGTGATCATGGGGCTTTTCAAAAGATAACAAACAGCACACAAGATCAAATTTATATTGTACACTAGGAAGCCCCATAATCTCTTCCAGGACTATGTCTTGGCCTAGGAACACATTGCTCTAAGAGTACAGTGCATAGGTTCTGTTGCACAGATCCATATGCATTGCAGGAAACAAAACAACACGCACAAGGGAAGGAGTTGGGCAGCTCTGGGAAAGGGAGAGGGAAGATTCTTTGGAGGTAACCAACTGTTGCCAGATAGGTATTGACCGAGAGCATTCCTGTTCTCATTCACAAAGTTTCACAGAGGCCTATAGGTGAATATGATCATCTCTCTACAAAAGATATAAAGCAAAAATAGGCAGAAAGACTCTGGATGGCAGTAATTTTGTTAGGCGTTGCAACTCAGTGCATTTTACCATTTGTTTCTTATGCATTTACCCAGTCTTTTACTGTATATTAGCAACCATTCAAATAACAGTTAATAAGCCTTTAAATTACTATTTCTGAAGCAAGGGATAAAGTATACTTGATAGATTTTACTGAGTGTACAACTCTGGAATAAGACTGTGCTTTGTATGTATAATGTGCTCAGAGTGGTGTCAGCCCTGGTGCTAATGTCTGCCAGCTATCGTCCCTTGAGTCTTACACCCTATTTCCTTGTAGTGGATCAGCTACCACATTCACATTGCATGAAATCTGCTGAGTTACTTGGTTGGCTGCACGAGCTCAAGTGGTGTCTGTATCATACAGAAAGACCAACCATATAATCTTAATGATCCCATCTTTTCTGGAAATGCGCAATAACTTGGTAAAGGAATAAAACATATCAGGCATCAAAGTTAGACACGTTTCCTTAAATAAAGAATGGGTTGTCATTTCATGGTTTTAAAACCTTAGGCAGAAGAGCCTCCCACAGGGATAGCTAGGCTTTCTCATGTTTCTGTTATGTCTGTTTCCAGGTGTTGTCATAGTTTGGATTTCATAATTTATCCCAAGAACCCAGAGTGTAAATATCAGTCAATACAATGAGATTAAGGCAAGTAAGAACAGGCAGCATATGCTATGTGCCTGTGGGTTCGTATCTGCCAAACCTGCCTTGTCTCAAGTACAAGACAAAAGCTGTTTGTGCAGCTTAGAAGTCCTTAGAAGCCCTAAATGAATGCAGCTGGTCTGCCCTGCCAAGAAATAGGCAGGTGGCTTCTCTTTACTTAAAATACTTTTCCTGAAGACAAAATGCAACAATAGTTGGCAGATTTCACTGAAGTACAAGAAAAGGTCCAATGATGCCTAAATAGATGGAAGTAAGGATTGCTTGTGCAGTAATCATTAATTCTGAAGTTTGTCTGGACTCCAAACCTCTGTCAAGAGGAGAACATTATAGAAAAGCTCAAAAACCAGGAGGGCTACAAAGCAGATGGGTACAATGCAAGTTTAGGAAGGGTTATGTGATCTACGGCATGGATTTCAATATCTGGGGAAAACAATAAAAGCAGGAAAGTTTCCAAAGAACAAATGACAGTCAGACACTTTCTAAATAAAACTAAAGGCCAATCACTCAATTGCCGTTTGTGAGTGTGAAAAATTCCTAATACTTTCAGTTTGCATTATTAGTTAGAAAGGAGAGAGAGAGGGTAGTAGGGAAAATGAACAGAATAAAAAATTTTTGGTACCCAAACTGGATGGAAAGAGACAACATAAGATGTAACTATTCTCTGAGACTGAGCTGTAACGTGCAGCCTTCCCTAAAGCTGTTGGAAGCAGAAAGGCTCCCACAGCTGCATCCCTCTGGCTTCCACCAGAGAGATGCAAGTTTTCCCTCTCACTAGTTCCCAGGGAAGGGTCCTCATCCTAAGGGATTCCCTGGAGCACAAGAACCCAAGAACCAAGGGTGAGCACAGAGACCTGAGGGGCAAAAATGGGAAATTCAATGCTTGACAAGACAGAAGCAGCAAAGAAGAGAAAGGTGTTCAAGTTTAGGAGGAGGAGGGCCCACTTTTTGCACATGGTTTGTGTGAGTGCAAGAAGGAGAGGGGTTAACACGGCTGCAGCAGGTAGAGGGGTTTCATTAGGGATGTGTTCAATATGGCACTGCTCTTTGGACAGATGGAAGGGGGCTTATCTAGGCTAGAAAAGGAGAAATTCATTTGACAATCATACTGGTATACATTATTTCGCTATTCTTAATCTATGCAGGATCTAGGCTATTATGGAAAATTAAAATCTAAATACATTTCCAGTCATAGCTCAAGCTACTTGTCTTTAGAAGAAAAAAATACTTAATTTCCTGTTTTAAATCTTGTCATCTTTTTCCCTTAAAAGCTTGGAATAGTCAACCATCAGAAATACTACATGCTTTTTAATTATAGTGATGAAAAAATCATTTTGCTTCTCAACAATGGCATGAGATAGTTTTGTTAATTTTTATAACAGTTTCCTACTGACTTGGAATCTTTATTATATGACTGAGGCAACTGACTGCAATCTACTTTCTAAGGATCATTATTGTGTCAATTTGAGCCAATTCAGCTGTTGTTTGAAATGCAGTGCATACATTTGTCATTTAGTATTTTATTTCAAATTGCCTTTCTTTTTATTAACCATCAAACACTTTTTCTTGTTTAAGCACTAAATGTACTTATAAAATTTAAGATACTGACCCGGATATATTTTTTATTGTATGTTGAGTTATAAATAAAAGTCAGAGTAATTCTAAAACAAAAAATATTTTTCAGAAAGAGGGAGTTTTCTAAATAAAATCATCTGCCTATAGACTCCCTATAAAACATGTTCTCAGATTTCCTTGTAATATTAATCTTGCAGAGGGAATTCAGATGTTCTTATGATAAAAAATAGCAAATCTACAGTGACAACTAAGTGGTGATTTTTAAAATCCTTTCTAGCTAATCTGATTTGAGAAGACTCTGAAGCACATTTGCAATTTTAAATATCTTACACTCCAAGTGTGTCTGTGAATACACAGAGGTAGGATTTATGCAGAAACAAAACAGAGGGATCCACATAGTATTCCCATCTCTGGCACTACACATGGAGGTGACTAGGGTAAGTCACATCACCTCCTGATGCCTCGGTTGCCCCATCGGTAAAGCAATCCATGGTGGTAACGGCCTTTGAGATCTTTGATTGAAAGATTACGTACAAAGAAAAAGAATTTGAAAACAGTGATTTGTTTGTTTTGTTTTCTTTTGGGTTTGGATATTTACTTAAATCAGCATAATTCTAGGTTCAGACCTAGAACTTCCAGTCAAATAGGCTGAGATCTTAACGAATGACTCACATGGGTTCACCATATACTGCCTACAGACACATTCGGGTGTTCCAGAAACACATACTGGTTTGGTTTTGGGGTTTTTTTTGCTTCATTTTTGAAAAGACAGGTGCCATTTATAGGTATGTAAAAGTATATGCATTCACACCCCATTTATATCTTTAGAGTAAAAGTCTCAATTATTCAACAATTGCCACACCACTGCATGAAAATGTCTTCTATTTAAATATAGGAAATACTACAATTACTGCAAGCTCCTGAATTTTGAATGTAGCACTCTTAAGGCAAAGTATGTTATCTGATACGAAATACATACATTTATACTTCTGCTTACATACTCACAAAGAACACTGTCTCTCAATATCAAGGAGGTTGTACATAACTGGTAAGTAAAATGAAACTATTCTAATTTACATAAATAACAAGCACTGTAGAACAGTCTTCAGTACAATACCTAACTATGCAGTTACACACAGGAAAGCTCAGATATTCCTCACTGATTTCTATCTCTGGCATCCAATTATAGATCAAGACACCTAAACCCCTCTGTTTTCAGCCTTTTATTCCACTATAATTCATCATGCCATGTCTTAAAATAAACACAAAGTATAACACAGCATTCTAAGGCTCCCATTAATTATCAGTACCCGCCTTGAGATTACTTACAGACTTACAAACAATGCCTTCAGGAATGTATCATCATAAGGCACTTAAAGGTGCTCCAAGAACTGGAGAAGGACCAGTGGGATACAGTAGGAAGAATACACCCCAGAAGAGACATAAGCTCACACATGGCTTTCATGGATTTTGTGCACAAGTTAATTGACATGTTGTTCTATTTGCATCATGTCCTATCAGAATTACAGCAAGTAATTAATGAGAGTGGCTGGGGTCTCTTTAAGGTTTCTCTGTCCAAGAATACCTCAGTTAATGTTTTGATGAGTTTTCCGTCCAGTACTTTTGATTTCAAAACAGAAGTTCAAAACAGAACTGAAAGACCTTTTTTGCACGAGTATTTAAAAATATAATTTAATTTATCCCCCTATTTTTTTTACTTTCCTTTTTAAATAAATGCATTTTTAAAAAAGGTCATCTTTTAAATACCCTTTGCTTTCCCGCATAACATGTTTTTTTCACTCAGTGGTTTAAAGTCAAGCATGTATCTGCTTGTATGAAACTATGCTTGTATCTGAAGAGACAAACGTCACTAACAAGTGATACAGAACTCTCAAATCCCTGAGCAACTACTGTCAATTAAGAGTTATAACAGAGGTATCTTATAAAGCTTCTCTGCAAAGCAGGCAGATTCTCAGCATAGTCAGTTAAGCAGACACGAATCTATTTCAGTGCATTCTAGCAGTATATCATAAATCGTATTTTTAGCTTCGACACGATGAATTTAAAACCTGGTTGTAACTCTCCTCCTCACTGGACAGCTGAGCACAATCAAGCAGCTCCAGGTGTATCCTAAGAAAGTATGTTTACATATGTTCCCTCTCCCACAGCTCTACCTTTCTCAGGTCATGCATCCAGGTCTTACCTCAATGGTGTACTGCTCAAAAATCCGGAGCTGAAGGAAAATGTCTAGCTTAATCTTCCTTTCATGGAAGAGCTCTTCCATCTGTACCTGGGCCTCGTCAAGCTGCTGAAGGACAGATTCAATGTGGCTGATGGAGCTATTGTGTGGAGTCTTATTGTTGGAAACAGCAGAATCCCTGTAGCAAGGTAGAGAGCATGGTTAAAGCTGAGCTTTAAGACAGGCAAAAGAGGAAGAACTACACACTTGTGATTCTGCGTGCTGCTGAGAAGCAAACCCAAGCACAAAGGGCTGAGGGAAGGGGTATGCAACAGTCATCTCTTCTACTCACTGAAATCCTGCAGCTCCTGAGCTCAGCACAAAGTTTGAACAAGGGGAATCATCCTTTTTTTGTGTTGTGACACTGCAACCTTACACACTTGGGAGGGGCAGGGGAGGAGAATGACACATCAGCCTCAATGGCTCTCTTGAGGAGACTGGCTGGCAATCCCCGATAATCCTACATTGACCTGCTCCAGCCTACACTCACACCAAGCGCAGAGATGCTGTTTAGCCACCTGGACCTTTACAAGTTAATTTTGTGCATTTGCTTTATTACTCACTGACTAATTGAATCAGAATGACCAGTATTTTAGACCAAGGGGTAGGGATGCCTTGATTTCCTCCGGATTACGTAGTAGAGCAATAGATGCAGAATACAGTGCAAAAAATTCCACTGAAGGAAAACACCTTTCAAACACTGCAAGACAGACTCTGACTTGTCTTTTCCCTAGGGTAAGTGAAATGAGACATGCCTGTGACAGGTCAGATACTGCTCCATCTACACCTTCCATATGCAGGCAGCAGCAGGGAACAAACCCTTTAACTGGTGGGCTAGGACCACAGGGAAGTTTGCTGTACCTGAAAGAAGTCTTAGCATGGACATAGGACAGTCCTGACAATTTCTTTTCTATTTGTGCTCTCACATATATTAACAGGCCTACCTAGGGTTTGTTACACCTTCAGTAAATTTTTTTTCAGTGAGTGTTTTATGGATAAAGAGCCTTTACAGACATAAAGAGCTGAAATTTATCCTCGAACGTGCCACAAAAGGTCCCCCAACTTTAACAAGAACCAGAAAAGAAACTCTGAAGCCATAATTTAATCTTGGCTTTGATACTTCAGCTAAAAAAAGATTTAGATGCAATGCTTTTCTCTATCCGTCCTGCTCAAAGGCGTGTGATAGCAATGCATTATTTGGCATACTTAAGGAAGCCAACTGAAAACTCTATCAAATACACCGTTGGAAAGACTTGTGGACAGGTAGCATAACAGGATGAAGTGGGTAAGCCAGCGGGTCTCACCATCAATATTTCCTATCAATCTCCAGTTCTGCCTTGGAGAAGGTGGAAGGGACAATTACAAATCCAACAGCACATACTGGACTATTGGTGTATCAATACACTCCCATGTGTGCAGTGAACTGGCTGACAATATTGGAAGACAACCGAAATGTCAGGTAATGCAGCCAGGTCACTGCATTGTCCCACAGGGACCAAATGTGGCTGGGAGCCATTCTTCTGGCCAGCTAACCTGGGCTGCTGAGTAGAGGTGCCTGTGGAGTCTCCCCACTGTGGCAGAGTACTAGTATGTTCCCAATTTTGAGGTTTTTATTTCCCTTTTCTGGGTTGAATTTTCCCTCCAAAAACATCTAGCAAACCATTCATAGTTTTCTACAGAACTTGACTGAAATGCTTGTGCTTTGCTCTTAGCAAATAGTCATCATGTAGGGTCAGATTAAAACAACATTTAGTCAACTTAAATGTTAATTGAACACTCTCAGTGACTATAATTGAGAAAAAAAAAGTATAACCATTTGCAGATGCCTTAAATTGTAACGAGGCACTGACACACAGAGTCATTTTAGGTAAGTTCAGAACACACATTTGAGGTCCTAAGGCAACTAAACACGTTATTCTGTTTTCATTATGTGTCTTGAAGGAACAGAACAAGTGTTTGCCTGAACACCTGAAGCCTAAGAATAACATTAAAAATACAGAATACTATTAACTGCATAGTAGATTGCTCTTCAGATGCATTTTACTTCTTTTTCCTCAAATACTTTGTTTGATACACCGAACTTCAGATGTTCCCTAATTATTCTGAAGCAAGTACTACCAACTTCCCTTGCTTATAAGGGAGTCCAATATTACTCTCTCCAGGTGATATGGTTTCTGCCCGACTCCGTCAGTCTTGTGTTTTCACCTTCTTGGTGACCACAAGGTCTCTCTCTGCCTCCACATTAGAGTTGTACAGAGGAAGGATAAGATAACAAGGTGAGATTTTGAAACTACAGCTTAATCTGAGGCCACATTCAATCAAATTCTTTTCCCTTCAGTCAGCACCTGCCTTCTATGAAAGGACATGAAATATGTCTTCATTCAAATGCAGGATTATTATTATTCATATATTATCTAAATGACTCAATGAATTATTCAAGATTGGTGTTGAGTAATCTCTCACGGGATCTAAAGACACATTTGGATTTAGAAATTCTTTTTCATTAAACATTTCACTCTTCAAATCAAGCCACACTTGCATTTCAGTGGCTGATGCAATACAAAACTTTAAGTGTAATAATCCAGTATTTATTCACAGTCTCCTCAGATAAGGTCTTGACAATCCCTACATAGTCTGGTTTGAGAAAGATCTCCTTCCAGAAAAACAAATTTCTGAGATTGGATGTTTCTGCCACAAGATGTCTTGCTCTGTCTGATAATAAGAAATTCTGGGAAAGAATTCAGAAAAGATCCTCAATAGTCTCTGACAGGTTATGAATTAGAGTTATAAAATGCAGGGAAATTATTGGAAAAAAATATAAAATCAACTTCGAGGAACATAAAATTGGGCTTAGTGCATTGCTGTTGAGTTTGTTCAGAATGAACACTGTGCCACTGAAACCACTTTCAGTGCTTTAACTGGGAGATAGCTTAGTGAAACATACCCATTATCAAAAGCTCATATGCTGAACTACTCTAAAGAAGGCAAGATATGTAACTCTTCACTGTCTTTTTTTTGCCCCTAACATTCCTGTTCTTTCAAATCTCACTGGAGCAAGTCATTGTTTTGCCTTTCACAGATATACTGTCCCCAGCAGCACTCCTAGAAATGCAGTTCAAAAGATTTGCTTCGTGTTGACTGCTGAGAATGATGACCACCTCAGTAAAACACTGACAAGGAAGAGTAGAAAAGGTGTTTCCAATGCCAGCCATGACATGTACAGTGTTGCTAGCCAGGCCTCTTTTATTCCTGATAGGTATCGTCTCCTGATGCAGAGTCACTGAAGGCCCTGAAGAACTCTGTGAAGAGCAGTCCCAGACATTGTATTTCACGAGTTCAGGCACCTGAGCTTTTCCTAAGCTATCTGGAGGAGACAGAGAGCTATTACACAAATGATCTTCTCTAAACCAATCTGTTCTCTCAGAGATAAGGACAAGAAATGTAAAATTTTTCAAAGCCCCATTAATTTTATTGGTTTTAACGTGCGCTATGACATGCTAGATAAGAACAGTGTATTTCATTCTCTTCATTGTTGTGGCATTTGCAATCTTCAGCTATTCTGCATGGCAGGTAAAAGGTGATCCACACCGTGAAACGCAATGCTGTGTTAAGGAAATATTGCAGCAATTCTCATTTTTCCTCCTTTCCTTTATCTGTGTGTTCTTTACTTTTGCCTGCAGCCAAAAAGCCTTTAGAGTGGGCATAAACAGAGGTGGTTTCATGTTTTTCTTACACAGTTCTGCTTCACTTTTTGAAAGAGTCCAGGATCGCATTACAGGCTTTGCAGTTAGTCAGAGTACTCAAAACCAACACTTGAATCAGAGACCGTCTTGGCAGCTCAGCTCTGCAAATCTTTGCGTGTGCTCAGGGCTTCTGTCCTTCAGATAAAACCAAATACAGAGGGAACAGTTAACTTTACCAGAAGCAGGGGATCACTTTACACAAATGTGTTCACCCTGTTCCACCTTGCTGGCTGCCCAGAATACAAGCCAGGCCTCCAAACCAACATTTCTTTGTTAAATACAGCTGCCACAAAACCTTTCCTGGCATTTCACAAATGTTCAGGCACAACCCAATTCCAAAAAGTCTCAAACCTGAGGCAACTCTTACTTTTCAAAGACTGAAACTAAGAATTGACTAAGTTTACATTAAAAAAAACTGAAGTCCCACATGCCATCTCTCAGTTCACCTCTTCCCCTGCATGACCTTGCAGCCACTAGACCAGCCTTTCTCCAGCAAATGCTATTCATACTGATACTCCACTGACTTCTCAGCTCCAAATATTGCCCTGGCCACTCTCCAATTCCAAGTGCTGCCTTCCTACCGACTCAGGTACAGGCAAAAAGCCTTTAGGCCAATCCCACAGATAGCATCAGGACTCCTTCAATACAGACACTTTCTGCAACCCCACAAACCACCCCACACTCCACCTGATGGACTTATACAGGGTCCACTTCAGGCTCTTCTCCATGGGTGTTCATGCTGAAATGATGTTTTGCCAACAGGTGGGAAGAATAACAAAAAAAAAATCTTTAGACCAGAATTTCACTGTCATTTTTGTGATCTCATAGAAATGCCCTAAACTTCGCAAAAAGTTTCTTTGCTTAAAGGGAAATTACCATGCAGACCTTTGACTGACCTGTTATGGCTGGCCATACACACACTCTTACCTAAAACCCCGTCCTCCTGGCAGCTCACTTACCAAACACAGCGTGTTTCCTTCCTACTTATCTCATCAGCAAAGATGAACGGAAGGATGGAGCCTAGTTATGTCTACTCCTGATCCTTCCTTTCCAACTCTGATCTCCACAAGCAATACCACAGCTCAGGTCCCTTGCTCTCCCCCTGTGATGCAGGCAAGCCACATATAGCAAGACTGTATAGGAATTTACACAGCCTCTCCCGTGTGGCTGCCCAGGGCTGAACGACAATCAAAACCCAGAGAAGCCTTTTCAAATCTCTCATTTTTTTTCTGATCCAGTGGACTCTGCATCCAGGGTGACAGGAAAAAGTGTAGAGGAAAGCTCAGCACATGGCTGTAGTAGAAGACTCAGGGGCTTCCAGGAAGGCTCTTAAGGGCAGAGCTCCACCAGGGCCCCTCATTATCTACTCTGCTCTAGAGCACCTTAGGCATTTCCTAGCACGGCTCATGATTTTCTGCACTTCTTATGTGAGAACTGAAGGCATCAGATTAGGAAAGCTCAGGGTGAGGAGGATGACATAACTCTCTGGGACAGACTCTGGTAAAATGCAGAAGACCTGGTAGATTTGCATATTATATATGTATACAGAACATACACGCTATGTACGTGCAGATAAGGGCAAGCCATAGCAATACAAAAATCTAAAGAATAAGTGATGTGTTGGACTTAGTTTTGAGCTCAGTAACATCAGAAAAAGGCAGGAAAACTCCACTGCTGTCAAAAGTTAAATCACAGAAAACCACTGTAAATAAGAACAAACGAGAGAGATCTCACAAGTTTTGTGTAAGCTTACTCTGCAAACATTTGTTCTGCTACACTTACAGACTGAGAAAGCAAAAAAAACCCCAACTTCTTGGAGCCAGTCTCTTTATGTATTTTAAATCAAGTGAAATGAGATGGTTTAATTCATAATGCAAGTAGAACTGGCAGTATAAGACCCTCTTTGACACTATGAATAAACCCCACATTGACAAAGATAAATAGAAGGGTGCTGCATGCAAAATGAAAGAGTGAAGATTGTTAGACACGTGTATATTTTATTAAGAGGAATACACTTCTCTTACATCAGGAGCAACCACATAAATCGCAAGGCCTCAGCTCACAACAATTTAGCAATCTTCTATAAATACCAACTAAAATTATTCACCTGAAACACATTTGTTTCAATTCACTTCACTGTGCCTATAAATAATCTCTCTGTCAAACAGGAACCCATGCTGATCCACAGACTACTCTAATCAGTCCACACAAATCACTCCTTGCAATTTCAATAAAATATTCAAAGAATTTGAAGAATCATAAATAAGCAAAGAATTAATAAACTCTCCCAATTAATCCTAACTTACAGTCTCCTATTTATGCACACCTAAACCACAGCATACATCAGATTTCTCAACACCTGTCCTCCAGGTGGATGCTTACCTGAGCTGTTGGATTAGATCTTCCCCTTCTTTAATAACATTGAGGGTAGCATCCAAGGTGGCTGTTTGTTGCTGCTGAAACTGCTTGATAAGCTCCTGAACCGCATCCACAGAGTCAGCACAGACATCCTCTAAGAGCTCCTTCTGCAGATCTTCCATCCATGTCCACAGCTGGGAAGGAGGGGAGGGAAATATAAATCAGAGAGGGATTGAGATTTAACCCTTTTGCTCTCTAATTCCAGATCAGTAAGCATTAACTAGGGCTGCATGTTTCACATGAAAACTGACCTAAAGTTTCTAAAAACAAAAAGATACATTGCTTATTGATTCTGGTTGATGTAATTCCATTTTAAGCAACAAAGTACAATAAACACAATAACAGGCAATTTTTCCCAAAATTAATTTGCATTTCAGTTTATTATATGTTAATAACTAATTATATTATTCTGATTAACTCTTTACACAAGCAACAAATTACAATGCCCTACAGCTGTGATAACCTAACCCTTTCAGGAGCTCTATGCTATCAGCTGCTATTAATTTCACGTGCAGCTGAAGCCTGTTGCAGAACAGACCTAAAATCTTTGGTATGTATGTATGGTGCTGGCTGAAGTTGAGCTGTGCCTGCTCAGCTATGACTTCCCAGGCAAAAGGTTTTGTGGAGGGTTTGTGGCTTTTGATTGGGGGTGTGTGTGCGTGTGTTGGGTTTCTGCCACTTACCCCTCTCCTCAAAATGCACCTCAGACTCTGCTTTTTAACTCTGGGAAAGTCCAAACGTAGGAGACAGCAATATCACCAATCAATCCCATGCAGATCCATTAATTTTAAATAATCTTGACTACCAATTTCAAAACAACAACAACAAATCATTCGAGTAAGTGCTTAGATGAGAATTTCCAGCCAGCTGTTCATCAGAGATCTGGACAGTGGCAGGCAAGCCCATCGTCGGCTGTAAAGGCTTAAAGCGAACTAAGGTTTCCCCTTTAAGCTTGCTCTGAAAAGTGAGTGTAAAATTGCACCAACTGTGCTGGCAATCTGCCAGCAAATCCTAATGACTCCACCAGAGAGACTATTTTCTGTGCCATGCCTGCCCCATTAACCCACATTCTGCTGGTATATTCTGCAAGGTAGCAGAGGAGAACAGGAGCGGGAAACACCACGTTGCCCCCGTGCACTGGGAAATGTCAAAGAATGTGGTGCTGGCAGTAGCAGGGCTGCACTTCTGCCTGCTGTTCCAGGGAGCTGCAAAGCAGTTTGTCTCAAAGGGACCTAGAGGTACAGATGAAGCAGACAACAGACGTTGTGTGGGGGTGGCAAAAGAGCTGGTATAAATGTTCCTGTTCAAAATGAGGTGCACTGGATCCCCATCCTACAGGATTTCTTCTGAGATTGAGAATTCTGCATGTCTGTGTAAAACGAGAGGAGGAAAGGGACCTCACCAGCTGGCAAGGTTTCTCACAATTAAAGTCCAAACCTAAGACCAGTCATCGAACGTTATGCTATACGTGTGCTACTGACTTCAAGGATATCACCCGGATCTAAACCAAAATAATCAAAATCAGAACCTGTCCCAGCACTGCTCATGATATCAGAAAGGGAGAGCTCAGCTCCCTGTGCTCTGTCCCCACCTTGGCTACTGACTCCTTGCTTGACAGACTTACAAAAACAAGTTTTGAAACATACGCTTAATTTGAAGGCTTTTCAGTTAGACTTTCAGAGTCAGCTTTGAATATTTTGGGTAAACGCCTCTGCTTATTCCTCAACAGCATAATCATAATGACCTACCCTACTACTGGCCTAAAATGGAATGTTATTGCTCAGGCTGTTTACATATTTTCACATTCTCAGGAGAAAGGCATGATATAAAAACGCATCTATTAATAAAAGAAACAAATATAATTAAGTAGTCAGGATTGTGAAATAAATGAAAGAATGAAAATATATTTAAAGAACCAAATAGAGAGCTTTTGAATTTGTGGCCTGAGGTCCACATGCTGAACTTTGGGAAACCACCATAAAGGAAAATGCATTCATGCCTTTATACATGAATTACATTCAGAATCTTCCTGGGTTTGATCTGATCCCTGCACCCACTCAAACAGCAGGGACAGCTGGACTATAACAGGTGAGGACCAGTTTGTTCAGGAATATTACTTTCTCTGCTTATCAAATCTTCAAGTAATAGAACACTTGGTAAATATAGAAGAGAAAAATGGCCATGCGTACAAATCATCCTTCTGTTTTGAGCTGGGAAAGCCAGTAGTTTTTTAATTTCTTGCTGTTCTTCATCATATTTCATTTTTCCACCTAAGATAACAAAAAAAAACCTCAGGGAATTTCCTTTACAAAAATGAAAGTGAAATTGAGAACTCGCTGCTTCTTCAGGAATCCGCTGTTTTCTTGAAATTATGATGTTAGAAAGGGCAGAGGAGAAAGTTTCCGATCCCCCACTGCGACTTGAGAGGAAAACCCTGCTTTCAAAAGTGTCTCCAGAACCCATGTTTCAGCAGCAGCCAAAAGGATTTGGACATTTAAGATCCTAAATCACATTTTGAGTACGCTTCTAAATCAAAGCAGTTTTGAAACACTTAAACTGTACTGCACTCACCTGGAACAGAAACACTCATTAATTTCAGACAGCACTCAAATATATTAACTCATTAGCTTCAGATGTTTCCATTAATGATCTCTGATTGTAAGGATTTGCATAATAAAATCTATCAGAATCTAGGTCATCCTTGACTCAGAGGCCTTTAATCCTTTAGACTCCACCAATCCCTGGGAAATCCTAATACAAAGAATCAGTCAATATTAATAAGATTAGGAAGATCTTTCAGGAACAATTTACAATAGGAACCTGATTCAAAAACCTCCTAGGTTATGTGCTACAACTAACAGCATCTGAAATAAATTACTACCAAGCCCCACTTGTGAATGCCACAGCAATGAAAAGATGAACTCCATGTCACTGCAACACCAGAGTCAGAAGAGCCGTTAATCATAAAATAGAAATCATATCCTGTTTGTCCCAGCTCAGAGAAATCAGTCCCTATCAGGGCTTGATTTTTAATTCCAATGCAACTATTCAACTGATTTAAAAATATCCTGAGTATTAAAACCGCAAATCACCAGACACCTTGTGCATTTCCTAATTCATGCTGTGACCTACTCTAAACAGCTAGCTAGCTAGCTTAGACTTGAGTGAACCACTTCAGTTTTTCATTGAAATTTGACATGTTACACAGGACAACTTTTATCTCATATTTGCAGAAACTGACTTTCTTCTTTCATTCTTAGCACGAGAAAAATTTGTGTGCACCTGTCCCACTCACATACATACTCCCCACTACTGCTAATCTATCACTTGATCCTGTATGGGGGCATTATGTAAATGCATGCAGACATTTCAAATACTAACACAATATTTCCACATCCAGCTGTGGTGACTTTTACTAAGCTTGCCGGTGATGCACATGTCCAGAAAAGCAGATAATCTCTGCATTGTATTACTTAACATGTACCAAACCAAAGATACAGAATCCTGGAAAACAATGAAGAAATAACACAAAAATAATTTTTGTGCTTCATTCAAACTGATCTATGCTTTGGTATGATCAACTGGATATGGAAATACAAACGCATTAGTGGTAAAACCTGAATTAATTCCATCAGAGAGATCCAGCCACAAATCTGACTCATGAAAACTACGTCTAAGAATGTTATACTTGTCAGCAACACAGAAGTCCAAGGCAAATACCTAGCTGTAAAACATCCAAGCTGAAGGTTCACAGAGGCTCCAAAGTTGAGGCTTTATTTATCAAGGTAACCATGGCTTTAAACAAGAAAAACAATTCTCTTCTGCTTACTTGACTAGTGAAAAAGAAGAATGACAAACACCCCTTTCTTTTGGGGGAGCATCTGGCACCTCTCATGCATTGTAACAACTTCTGCGTCTTTCTTGGATATAAAACACAGGCAGTTTCCCTCCATCCAAGAGACAATACAGCTCTTTATTCCCAGCTATTTCATCTGATGCAATACCCTTCATTTTACTCAAGTACTTAATGAGACCACTTACTGGAGGTTTGAAGGACATCTGTGCCTGCTACCTACAAATTAATGCTTCTGACTTAGAGCAAGGGACCACTTTAAACAAAATCTAAAACCTAAAGAGATTGCTAAGAAAATCTTGCCTGCGTGTTTGGAATAACTATTAAACATCCAGTGTTCGTACGCTGCTATTTGCAAATGCCAGAGATGAGTTTTAATCCCCTCAAAACCTGTTTATAAACACTGAGTAATGAGACCACTGAAAAGCAAAAAACCAGTCGGTTCTATCCACGAGGATTACCATTGTACAACATTTTTGCTAGTTTTTCAAAACAAGGATGTTAATGGAAACAAGCAACTTTCCAGGGCATATGTTCTACCTCTTTACTACGTCAGAGAAGTGTCATGTGTTGCAGAGCAAGTCCCAAAAGGATGCTCATGCCAACTCAGTAAAGTGAACATCCATCACAGCAATGAAGGCTACAGCAGAATGCAGAAGAATTCAGTGAAATATGGGGACTCTTTTTTCCCACCTGACTTGCACTGCTTCCACTCCATGAGTTGTAACAGAAGTGTGCAGAGAACCAAGGGCAGGTTAAGAAAAAAAAACCCAAACACAAACATAATTGCTCCAGAGAGAAATGTCCATCAACGCTGTTTTCCTCTGCTACTATGCCAGGCTTATACAAGCATATTCTGAGCAGTAACATCTAGCTTTTTCGTAATACGCATTACGAAGTCACATGGACCCCAAGTTCAGGTTAATTTATGCCAGGACTTCAGCCTGTGTTTATGTTTAAGGACCTATTCAAGTGCTGTTGTGAATCTGGCTTTATTGTGCAGGCTTTAGGAAATTGCCTTTTCTACCTCAATTTCCCCGCACCAACATGGTGGAGGTGATAAAACTTTTCAGCATGAGTAACCTTCATCAGCTGATGTATATTCACACTCAGAAAGCATCCAGTGCCATTTCAGTTGAAAGAACTGATGGTTGTTATAATTGGAAGCATATTTCAACATCATTTTCCAAAGTCACATTCAAGGTCTCATGGAAATGTCAACAGAAACATAGAAAACAATGTATGCAATGACGAGCTGTAATGTGCCTGCATGCCACCAGTGAAGTGTCACACAATGACAGCATACCTAATAAAATGTGACAAAACGGGTTATGACCAGACATTACATATGAAATGCCACAATATGCGACTTCCATGGTAAGATACAGCTGATAAGACACCCTGCTGCAAGAAGTAATGTTGTCAGATACCACCAAACTGGTTGGGAAGAAACGGTGAGTGAAAGAAAGGGAACATTCTGTGAAAAAACCCATCTGATCTCTTCCTAACCTCTTTCCTGCTTTTTCCCTTTTCCTCGCCAATTTCTTGACATTCATCCTTAGTTGGGCTGCATCTGGTGCTTCTGTGTGCTGACGCTTTTTAATTAGTAACCTTGCCTATGGCAAAAGGATTTGCAATGCCTAAACATCTGATGCTTTTTCCAAGTTCTGCATGGACCAGATTGATACAGCACAAAATAATCTCCTCCTAAGGGAAATGTGATTTGGGCAGTTACGCTTACATTAGGGAGTGTGTAGATCCCCAGCCCAAGGTCATGTAAATGTAATTCAGGGACTATTTGCTCTAGGAGAGAAAGTCAGCTTATAACTGAAGAATCAGATGTACATGTTCTGTGCTTCTTCCGCTATCATCATGAATTGCAAAAACATGTTCCTCTTCTAGAATAATTTTAATATGTGATTTGTAATTATGAATCTGGATGTAATTAACTGCAGTAATTGTACTAAACAAATCAAATTCTGCACTTGATCATGCTGATAATAGGCTTGGAGAAGTTCTTACTACATCAAAAGACTTACTCAGATTTACACAAGTGTAATACAGTACAATTTGGTGTAGGAGGAGCTTTCCATAGCTGCAAAATATACACTACAAATTCAGCAATTTCCTTAAATAAATGCAAGTACCATTACATTTTCCTTTAAATTGTTCACCAGTTCTAAACTTTTCACTACTCAAATAGGAGTTGCACTACCTCTTCCCTCCGTGCTTTTTCCAGTGACTGGCCATATCTTTTGCAGTCTTACCCTGATCTGCTGCTTTTAGCCTTTTGTGCAACCTTGTGCACTACACCCTAAGATTCTCAGAAATAAAGCACTTGCAACATCTGAATAATTTTGAAACTTGCTAAGGATTAAACAAACTGTGGGACCTTTCTCCAGCCAGTCACGCTGGATCCATCAACTTGAACCACTACACTGACACCATTTTAAACTAGTTGTGTACACTCTGTTACATACGTGTACTTAAGGTGCAACAGAATGTGTCTTTTGAGTGATGAGTGAATTACAGGAGTGTCTGTGTATGGCTTTGATGAAGATTTACTCAGTACGCAAATTATCACAGGCAGTGGCTGCCTGCTCTGTTGTCTTGGTACACAGCAGTAAAAGCTGCAAGCCCACACGGTAAAACTGGGAGAAGCTCATATTCCTCAGCTTCAGGAAACTGGGAAAATGGGCTGTAATATGACTGATAAAAGGGTACTTTATAAGACTTGGCACATCCTATTTAAAGGTGCTCATAAAACATCCCTCTAGCTGCAGCACGAACCACTGTTATCTGGAGAGCAAGGCACACAGGCTGGAGACCCGTCTCCATAACACACAAAACACAGGCAAGGGCCCTCAAAAGCCAATGACAATGTTTGAGTGAAACCAAGCAGTCAGTCAAAACGCTGGTGAATGGCCTGAAAAATGCGGATAGCAAAGTGTGAACTTAAATGCAGTCTATAGGAATCCTTTGGCTAGCACATGGCAGAATGATGGAAAGAACTTCTCTGCCATGTGCCTGCCCTTGCTCTGCTGCAGCTTCGACTTACTGACATTTGGTTTATGCGGCTGCATTTACAAGCATTTAATTTCTTATTACCTTAACTCTGTCTCACAATTTTTTGCCATCACAGATGGCAGAATTTTATTCACTAGCAGTCTGGCTGTGCTTCAAACTCCCCTGCTCAAGAGCGGGATGTGCTGCCAGGATACCACAGCTCTCTTCATTCCCAGCTTCTTAATCCTTCATGAAAAAATCTTGCTTCTAGACAACAAATGGACAGGAAAGAGGGACACCCTGCACCACTCCAGCTGTCCTGGTTCCTCAGTACCAGATCTTTGCTAGCTTTACAGACAAGATTTAACTCCGCAAAGAAAACACCAACATGAATGATTGGTGAATGTTTGTATTTTGGTCAAAGCTATGCTCTGGAGTTGGAGAGGGATTTTCTCTTATTTTGTTGCTTCATGGTAATTGATTGCTGATAACCCAGAGTGAACTTTTACATAGCTCATACAAAAGTAACACTTGTTACACCATCAGAGCCCTCTCTACAGCCCCAGTTATCAGAATGATA
This sequence comes from Cariama cristata, assembly GCF_000690535.1. Classification (NCBI taxonomy): domain Eukaryota; kingdom Metazoa; phylum Chordata; class Aves; order Cariamiformes; family Cariamidae; genus Cariama; species Cariama cristata. The sequence goes on from NW_009595947.1 coordinate 32,334, forward strand.
ACAGTAAGCTGGCAATGTATTTATCTTCTCCAAGGAATCTGCCATCCAGGCAAAGGACTGCGCACATCACCTGTTTGTGTAGCTTTGGCAGTTCACTTCTCCCACATCCTCTCCTCTCTGCCTGCAAATCCACCTCTGATGGGAATATCAGAATGTTTAGGAACTGAGTACTTTTTTCTTTTTTTTTTTTTTTTTTTTTTTGAAATCAGCATTTGCTTTTGTCGCCCCCTTTTATTGCGATTTCTTTGCTTATAATACTCCCCCCATCAAACTACATTGATTCAGCTCCCAGCAAAAACAACGTTCATACTTGTAAGAAGTATTTAAGGTTTGATGTTTCACAGCCCTGCAGTGAGAGGAGGGGCAGATATTCTCAAAGTCCAATTTTGTGTGCTGCTTGGTATGTATCTGAGCTGTTAATTTTATCCCACTGAAGGAACAAAATTTCTAGCTTTTGAAAAAGGCACGTGGTGCTTCATTCTAACTCTTAAGAGTGCTGGGATGTGAAACGGCCAGTCAGTGAATATTTTATGTACAGAGAGCCAGTTTGAGTCATTTTAGTATTTTATGCTTTCATTGTTTTTTAAATCTGGTAAAAATATGAGAAAAGGAACAAAAGCACTGTCCAGGACAGGAGTAGTGCATAAGTGTGCAAGACAAACACTTTGTGGTAGACATGCTGAGAGAACAAGACCTTTTCAGGACTTCTAGAAGTTGCCAGCAAGTAGAATTGCTGGTTATGCCCTTCATCACAAATCTCTATTATCTAATGGGCGATCGCTCTGAAATGTCAATATTAACAGTTAAAGTCAAACAACAAATTAAGTTCAGTAACATTAACTTTGAATCTTGGGTCAATTTACAATGAATGACAGGATTATACAATATATCCCAGAACCACTGTCACGTTTGCTCCATGATTAACTTTGACACATCCCGTCAACTCTTCTCACGAGAGTCAACAGCAGCTGACCTTAGCCCCATGAGATTTTAGCTCCCTGCTTCCCAGCAACTCTGCCACAACTTGAGGGCCAAGCCCTGTCAAAATTAGTGACCTACACTGAAATAATCTCCTAATCAAGACATTCAACCGAAGCAGAGAGAATTTAATTTCACAGGTCTTGGTTACCAAGTAAAATTAAGTTAGCAGTGCCTGCAATAAAACACTGTTACTGTTCTTAACTGACACGGTAAACCCACTCCCATTACTCACTTGAGTAACCCCACTGATACCTATGGGGTGACCAAGGTGACCTGCTGACCACAAATAATTTAGGTCTGTATAGGAAGTTGCCTGACACTTAATGGTCCAGGACTTTGCTCTCAGTTTCTCACGGCCTTATCAGACAAGCTGTTCAGAGTGAAACTTTCCATACCAGGTACCTGCCTAAGGCTGAACTTGATGAATTTTGAGGTAAAAGGTCCAGAATGAGAGGAAGGGGAAAAAGGAGTTACTTTGCCTGTGTTAGAAAGACAGTCTTATTTCTGCTCGCTTGAGATGCTCCAGACCCTCCACACTTTTAAGCAAGGGTTTGAAATTTTGCAGGGTTTAGCCTTGATGTCAAGAATATACATTATGTCATCCCTGTGAAAATTTGCCCAAATTTGGTCACTCAGAAGACCTCTGCCAAGTTCCAGTTTGCACATGTTCCGTAAGAATCTGTTAAGAGTTTGGCACTTCATTTTTCTCAACATTAAATATTTCCTGAGCATATTCATCCCCCTAATTCTGTGGGCCAGGTAGACCTGGCAGGCTCCACATGGAACTGCAAGCACTGAGCACCTCGTCCTGTTGCTCTTCTGACCTCCCAAGGGCCAACAAAGCTCAGGGGACATGACCTGAAATCACATTGCTGTCTCTCCTGCCTTTTGCTGCTGTCTTGCTGGACTCCACGCAACACAAAAGTGGTAATCTGAAACCCACTGAGAGATGAGAAACCTAGAGGTGGTAAAACATGGTTTTCATGCCCCGAAGAGCTATGGAGCAATTGCAGAATGGCTTTGTAGTTCAGGTAAGACCCATACACTGTAAAGGGCTCTAAATTCAGTGAAGTTCCTTCTTGTTCTTAAATTAGCAACTGCATTATCCGCCAACACAACAAGTAACACAACAAACCTTTACTTCAGCTATATAGAGAATACACTGAGGTACATACACTTGCTCTTAAACACCTACATTAATCCTAAAAGCTTAAAATCCTGCCCATGAAGCCACAAATTTATATGCATGTAGATAACACACAGAGCTATCTACATGTAGCCTGACCTCAACACTTACTTGACAAAAGTAATTCCTGGGCTTTTCTATACTGTTTAAACCCCCAGCACTGAAGCTGTATCAGAAACTTCTGGTAGCAGTATTTCCTGCCACTTTAAGCCAGGCAGGAAAACAAAACTGTGATTGCTAAACAGAGAAGAAAATCTGTTATGGAAAGTAAAGACATTTACAAGATGCTAATTCATCATTTAATTGTGCAAGAGGATTTTAAAAGTTTTTAACAATACGGAAATGGTGACAGTGCTCTTTTGTGTCTATATTTTTATACTTGGAATTGTAAAGTACACTTCAGAACCGTAAGTATAAAACTATGAGACCAACGTACAATATTAAGATTCAGACAATGAATTACAAGATGCTTTTATTATTTGCCTTGAGGTTTTTGAGTCTTCAGGGTGTGATTTTATCACATCTGCAACCTCTCCTCCAGCAGGATCAAAAACTATTCTCTTTTAAACAAAATGAAATGATAGCCAAGAATCCTGTATCATTATTTGATCCTAGCAGCTGAGAGCTCACAGAAAAACATCAACTATCATGAGATTTGTGATAAAAGTGCAAGATCTGACAATCCTGCCAATAATTGATTCAGATCTGAAGTAAGAACCTGAATTCAATCACACTTAATCCTGAGAGAAATTATTCAGGTACAAGTCTGTTGAATGCATTTACCCCACTGATAATAATTTATAACTTTACCCTGCCATACAGCTAATTGGATTTGATTCCCAAGGTATCAAGTTTCTGCTCACACCATCAGGAAAGTCTAAAAGGGTATGAAAATATTGGCTATAAACTAAGACAGCATAAGGAATACTGTATGAGAGTGGGGGACACAACATCTCTTTTATTGGTATGGCAATAGGATAACTACATTACTCATGAGTTACGACACTAACAATCGCTTAGGGGACTGCTCTAAATTTATGCCTCTAAAATGTTTTTACCATACCAGAAAGTCATCATTTCAGCCTATTGCATGTATTAAGCAAGGCCACTTAAAAAAAAAAAAAAATCAAAATTATTTTTATTCTTAATTCACAGTCTCTTCAGCTGTATAAGTCGGTGTTTAGCAGAAGGAATCCTCTTACAATGCTTTCACATGAAATGAGCAGTGATTCAAGTCTACTGTAGTATGAAAAAGCCACTCTTAACTTTCATTGCTCATGGGATATCTGGATTTAAATGACTCCCTAATTCAACACTATATATTCTCCTGAAGAAATTCTAGCAAGGCAGATTACAAGAGGAAACGTTTTTCTGACAAGATCACTTCTAAAAAATGGGAGCTGTTAAAAGTTTCTCAGCTGTTGGGAATCTGAGCAGTCACATGCGGAGATGAAGAGGTGGGCAGAGTACAGGTGAAGCAGTGAAAAGTTCACAATCAATGTATTCATCCATGCCTGAGAATTAGCACATCAGAAATGCGATTCATGTGTGCTGGGAAGACTGGCAGAAGTGACACGTTCATTGCAGGAAGATATTTAGACTATTTCCATAAAAATCATGTCAGTAAGACTGATTCTTTCTACTTAATTCTCCCTTTCACCAGTTCTGTCTCAGTAGATTAATATATCAAGAAATAATGAGAATTTGGGAAACTTAGATGAAAAATACATCTAGGCCATAGTTTCCTGCATTATTGCCAAGAATCATGAAGGGAACTGTTTATTCATTTCCAAGGACATAAGAGAAACAGTTGTTAACAGTTTAAGAAATGGTTTTAAGAACTACAAAGGATAAAATGAATAATGCAGTTATTATTAAGTAACTAATAATATCTTCTAGAATAACGCAAAATATGCCAGGTGTTAAACACATTAACATGCCAGCCCAACTGCTTTCTCCTCGCTCCAAGACACTCCCAGGTGATGGGTTTGGATGGGCATAGCACAGTGCAGCATCAGGCACAGCATGGCAGGCAGGAAGGGCAAGGTTAATCAGGAAGGCATGTGTCAGCACTGTAACTGGAATGCCTCCTGGTAAAATACCAGCAATGGACCTCAGATCTCCCTGGTAAAATACCACCAATGGACCTCAGATGTCCCTGTATTTTACTGCTTCAGCGAAAGGATTTTTTGTCTTGACATCTGCTATAATTTAAATCTGATTCTGAACTCTTTAACTCAACTAAAACTGCTACTGACTCAAAGGGAATTTCGCTTGATAAATACTGATTTTAAAATTGGAATCTAACCTTATCTTTGTTGTTTATGACTGAAATCCCAGCAAATACAGTGAATTTATTTTTAAGCAGTTTCAAAAAATGAGCATGGATGGTGCAGATCTGACCTCGACAAGTGGGCAAGTGGCAAGAGCAAGAACCTGCATTTGGTCCAGCCCAGCTCGGTAGGCTGGGAGGTCTGAGCGGGGCCGAGCGCGTTTCCTAGTCAGAGCCCAGGGAGGAACCAGCCAAGATGAGTCAGTGTGAAACAGAGAAAGGACATAATGTTATCATAGGCATTGTGGCAAAGGAAGGACATTTGTATTTCTCAATTTTTGAGAAATCCAGCTATCTGTTTTATATTCATATTGAAGAATGACAATTAAATTGGTTAACTCGCCATTTTACAATAAACGTGAAGGGCCAAGCAACATGCCATTTCTACTTGAGCCGATCTATTTATAGCATAAAAAGGCAAATACAGATCCAAAAATGTGCTAAGGTTCTCTTGTTATAATGCTTTGCCCTTTGCAGCACTTCCCCCCTGGCAGTCTTTGGTTACTTCACTGTGTCTGTGGGGATCTCCACAGCTGGCAGACAAATACCAAAACCACATCAATTTCCTCACTTATTATTTTTGGCAAAAAAAAAAAGAGATATTGGGCTGTGTGACTCCCACCAGAGCAGAAACATGCCATTGAAGAAGGTAGCTAGTGACACACAATGAAATTCAGTGAACCTGCAGAAAATCAGAGTGTTGGCCCCCACAGGAGTGAATTAACAGAGTGGTAAGTAAGTGAAAACTTCCTTTCTCTTGCAGAGCTACTGTGTATCCTCTGATGCTGGGGAGCTGCTGGAGACTGCAATAACTTCAGCAGCTTCTTTGCACCCGACCCAATGGCTGTCATTCATTCTGATGAATGTGGATTCCTGGGTCCACTCTGACTTTGCTGATGTCCCAGTTTTATGCTACACATCCCTTGACTGTCCCTCTGGAGAGATAGAGAGGCACCTGGAGACTATCCACTCTGGATCTCCCTAAAACTGACAGCAAGTACTTACTGAGCTTTCCAAAAAGGCATCACAGCACCAATCTGTCCCATGGGTAAACGTCAATGAGGCAGAAATTTAGGGTTTACTCTCAGTATCTTGTAAACAGCACTGATGTTGTCACAAAAGACTGGTTTTTTAACAGTTTCAAAAAATGTGTATTGTTATACATCTGCATTTCTATATACAAAACCATGGCTCATTAAAACCAGGCGAGTGGAGCAGGCAAATTCCCTTCTTGCTGAAGAAGGGTAGAAGCGAGTATAGTGCACTGCAATACAAACCCCTTCATACAGGGAGGCTCTAATTCCCAAACCCAAATTAGGCTACACAGTATCAGTAATCATCAGAAGAAATTTACATGAGAGAAAACATACTATTCTGATAACTTCCTGGAGTCACGCCTATCTTTGTGTTACTAGCCACCACCTGCATAGGTGAAGCGAGGTTAATCACAGTAGGAAACTGTTATGAAATAATTTTGACTGAGGAAATAACCAATTAAGTTTCGCCAGCAGCAAACCAGCATAGCTGCAAGCATTTGAGCTACTCTGGAAACAATGGTGCTATTCACGAGTTTAAAGTATCTAGATTTTAGTATATTGCAGAACGAGTAAAAGGAAATCTTCATGTATCAATAGCTATGACGGATGTACTGTAATTCCATCTTCCATATATATACATATATATACAAATGGGTGCATACACCTTCTATTTAAGGAGGCAAATCCAACACACTGAAGCCTGCTATACAGAACTTGTTTGTAACATGTAATCAACAAACACAGGCAAAGCTTCCAGCTTTTAAGAGCATGAAAACAACCATTCTGACTAATTCCATCTCTCTCAGTAGAAATCCTATCTTTTAAAAGTCACTCATCACTGAATGGCCTTTGGTCTGCAGAAAAATGTGAAGTATGCTTTAATTACATTCCCAATGGCCTCCCATTTGATGTCCTGTCCACTGTATCTCTGGCGAGACAGCCTTATCTCTGGATATTTTTCAATTACACTAAACAGCATTTATTCAGGTCCTCACTGATTCACTGTATCAGTATGTGGCTATTTGCTCTTTAACTGTAATTTTGAAAAGTGAAGTCTGCCTCATTAAACAATGTAAGATTTCCAGTAACACTTAACAATAATGGCTACATTAGTTAGCATTACATTCAAATGGAATTCCTCTGAGGATACATATCAAACTGCTAGCATGTTTATATCTAATGTGTTCGTATCAACTCACGTTCTTACAAGAGAATTCTTGCTTTATAACAACACACTCTAGTTGTGAATTAAGCACCGCTTGATATGTTAGATACGCTGTCCCTATATTTTAGTGTACGGTATCATTCATATGTTTCATTCACATTTTGTTTCCTCTTTACAACAGTTAGTCATATGCATCAAATGAACTGGATATCAGCCCTGGGCAGTGAAGATGCCTTTCCTATGTCATCTGAGTTTTCAGAGTCAGCCTCTTGCAGCACTCTGCAATGCACAGAAAAATTCCTTCATGCACACCTTACCTCTTTCGTGTGGGTATGGAAGGAGACTGACATGTCCAACAGAAGCTTCCTCTGTTCCACCCTCCGGACAAAGTCCTGAATTCGTACTTCCAGATGCCGGGCTGCTTTATAGATCTCTTCAGGGTCACATTCCCCAGTCTGAGCCAACTGCTCTGCAGCCTCCAAAAGCTTGTCTGCATTGGTGTACGTATTCTACCAGCAAACAAAGCAAGAAATGCAGTATGAGTAATACAACTGTGGCAAGTAAACCTTTGAAACAGGCTGTTTGTACTTTCAAAGGCATGAAAGTAAGTGATTACCAGAGTTTTAAAACAATAGTAATAATTCCTACTCGCACTGCCATCTGTGAAAGAAGAGTGTATAAAGCCACATAGACTAATTCCTGAGTACACATGAAATAATTTCTTATTTGAAACACACCACCCCAGCCCAATCTTACCACGCACAGCAACAGGACTGTGAACTCGTTTATTTCCAAGTCCCCTGGAATTTCTCAAAGATAATGTAATGAAGCAAGTGGGCCTAACCACCTCAGAAGGCTACGGTGCCTCATGTGACACTCGGCTACAAGCTCGGCTATCACATTACAGCATGTAATCATGCTAGCCAGAGATGTCTCAGCCTCAAGAAACATTTGCCTTTCACCAGCTTTTGTGAGATAACTTGAGAAGGCTGTGTCTTCAAGTTCCTTCTACGTTTTTTCCTCTCATCTACTGTTCTGCATCGTATTTCCAAATGGAGTAAGTCTATTTGATTAGCTTGCAGCTGCCAGTATGTAATGCTCCGATTGCTTTGGAGGGGTATCATTTCCAGTTTGTCCAAGGCACGTACCTGCCCTCCATCACGAATTTGAACACTTCACCATTCTGAATAGATTTACCCCATAGCCACGGCTTTTATGATATGAGATGTATTACCCTACTTTACAGAGAGGGAACTGAAGAACGCAGAAGTGAAGCGATGTACTCAAGACATGCCAGACTGTCAGGGAACAGAGGTGAATTCCATCAAAATTACCTCAGCTTTCAAACTACCTGCCCATCCTTTCTCTCCCTCTTTCACATTTCTGGAAAACACCACTGAACTAATACACCAGAGAGTCTCATAAATAACAGCAGAAAAGGAAAGGGAGTGCAGTCATCTTCTCCACAGCCATGGAGCTATGGTTTAGTCAGCTATGTTTAGCTAACTAAACATAGCCAGCCCTTGCTGTCATAGAAAAGCTTTCTCCACTCAAGTTGAGGCCAATAGCTCTGTGGCGTTTGACACTTAACAAAAATAGAGACAAAGCTGTCAGCTTAAGGATGTTTCCGGTACCTGGTGAGATCTTCAGAAATGCTCCACGTGGGCCTAAGACTGCTCCCACTGGGAATTTTAACCTCCCCATCAATAGAAGCAGAATTGTAGCACTTTCCTTTTCAAAATCCTGCTGAGAATCCTCCTCAGTTTAAAAATGCATTAACTTGATGCATATACACAAAATACCTTTGAACACAGTGGACACACATGTACTCCTGAGCATTAAAGGAACACTGTCAAACATAAAAGCCATGAATCAAGTCATGTTCTTACTTAGATAATATCCTGCTGCAGTCAATAGTTGTTGTTTGAGAAAATATTCAATACAAAGATGGAATGCTGGCCTCCAAGTGTTTAATGGGGGAAAATATTTCCAGTTACAAGAAGCAGAAAGAAAACAGCTCATTTACTATTCATTTCCCAGTTTCTGAGGGCTGACTATAAATATACAGTATTTGCATTTCTCTTTTTGGACTGTGAAGAACATACTCTAGACAGTTTTGTTACCAATAGTAAATTTTTTATTCCCTCACTTTCAGGCCATCGCTATAATGGTTAGGTTGTTAACAGCAGCAAAATGTTATGTTTTAATAATCATTTTTTGGAAACCTCTTTAGCTGAGAATTTGTAAAAAAATGTTCCATTTAATATGATCTGAATTCCGGTCCAGTTTCACTTAACAGCGTCCTTTCTGAATGATCCTCTTCCAATAGTATTTGGAGCAAATGCCAAAGCTAGCACTATTTTTCAAAGTCTACTCTACTCTAGGGTTTTTCACACATTACCACTGCAACAGCTCAAACAGCAGTCCAGCTCCCTGGGGAGAAGGCGGTTCCCTGCTTTTATTTATAATATTTAGTATACTTTTAAACATATTCACTCTCTGCTTATGGCACAGATTTGGGACACACACTTTTGTTGACATACAGTATGAATACAGCTTTGCTACATTTGTCCCTAACACAGTTATGTTCATCTCTGTTGAAAACCATTACAGTTTTACTGACCCCAACACATGCTGTACCTAAATACATCCAGGTGAGGTGAGTTCACAAATACGATGAACAGACATAAATGTACTGCGTGATGAAAAGGGTGTAGGCTGAGCCCTAGACTTTGGGAAAAAAAGAGCCCAGATTGGCCTCAACAGAGGCTCTGGCCACACTGCACAGACAGTAAAGGATGCAGTGGTCCTGCAGCAGTCCCTTTGTATTGCACAAGGTTCTCCAAAGGCAAAGGGGATTTTCTGCAAGGAAGCTGGCTGGATGTGGGAGCCGGCACATGCGGTATTTTCCCTGGGCTGTGCCAGGCACTGTCAGCATACAGTGATACTTCCCTGAAGCATTCATACCTAATTTTGAACACATTTGCATAAATGTGACGCGCACAAGAAGCCTGAACACAGCACATTTTAAGTATGGTGAAATTTTTGTTCATGTCTTTTTCTATCTTTGTCCACAGAGTTCACATCTAAGTGTCTGGGTTTTAAAAACAGGTGCAGTTTTTCATAGGAAAAACACTAATGGTTTTATCCCTGCCATTCTAGAAAGAAGGCCTGATGCTACGAGATTTCCAGCTCACTGTTGCAGATTTAAGAGGTTTAGATGTATTTCAGATAAGCAACCACATTTGGGAGTTAACCACACTTGCCTTGAACTCCAGAGTTTGACGTATTCATGAAAGGATTGTCATCTACTGTCACATGAGATATAAACACAGCACAGGCCAAATAAGCTAGAGGTTAGTTACTTGGTGAGGGCCTACTCTACTTTTGTTCTGTTCATTTGCTTAAAGTGCACATAAATCACATTAGAAGTTGTTACACATGCCAAATATTTTCATGTACATCTATTTCTCTACAAGTGCTGAACTAAAGCTATGCTGAACCTGAGAGCTTCATCCTGGTAGGTACTACAATGCTGCACTGCTTGCCTGCTTCAAACAGTTTCATCCTGAGCTTGTTCTCTTGTTAGTAAGCTCTTCAGAGTACAGATCCTTATTTCATTTCTTTGAAGCATTTTGTACTTTTCTGATGTGACATAACCCTGGATCTGGTGGAGTGGGAATCCCAGAGAGAATTAAGTTTCATGATGAAGAAAAGCATATAATGCCTCCTTGTCCTGCTAGCCCCAGCCAGAAGAGGTTACCTGAGGTTCCCGGCCCTTGTGAGATCTGGCAGGATCTACCAGGAACACAGGACCTAGGTACATCTCCAGACTGGCATCAAGACTCAAAACTTTGGAAGCAGGTAAGAGCTAATACAACTGCAGAAGGTAATTTTTGCTACTAGAAGGACAATCATGGCTGTCCCCCTTTTCTGCAAACTGCAGACCCATGGAAAGTTTGCTGTGGCATCCTGAGGAAGGTGACACCAAAAATGGCTAATCTCTCCAGAGGGGAGATCCCATGAAGAATCTCTTCTGCATCTGTGGAAATTGGTTCCTGTCAAACAATAATATCACAAGTTCCACAGAAAAATAATCTATGAGTTATAAAATGATATGCTCTCTGATTTTAAGGTTGTGTGGTATTTTTTCCTAACATTGCATTAAACCCTGAGAGAACTGTCATTTGCAAACCCTTGAAATTCTCAGTGATCTGCTAACTGACATTACATACTTCTGCACCGTTTCAAGCACAGAAACAACTTACATCTCAAATCTCTTAACAATCTTTCTATACTAATCTTTACATAATCACCTATTTCAATCATGAAATCTGCAAACACAAGAAAATTAAACTGCACCCTTCAGGTTTCAGAGTGGAAATGGCTGTAATACATGCTTTTGGAGTTCATTTTAGATGGAACCAGGAGGCTTTCATATCTCTTCCGTTTCTTGCAAATAACAAAAAAGAAACACAATTATGGAAAAGAAATAGACTAACAAAACCTATACAACAATCCCTACCACAATTCAGAATTGGAGGTTGTCTTATCCCATGGCAATATTTATTAATAGGATTCCTCATAACTTTGGTTCATTAATTGTTAACAGTTTGATATTCTGTAGCAAGCTGAAAAAAATGGTTTATAAAAAAGCAGATGTGAAATTTGCCTGTTATCTTTATCACGTTTTCCTTTGCGTTTCAGACCAGTAAGCACCAAGATGTCAGGATCCACTTCCATCTCTGAGTCAGATAGCAGATCTCAGCTGAGATTCCACTGCGTCTCCAGGTTAACGCATATGAAGCCATCTCTGCATTGGAAATGCAATATCCAACCACAGCTCTTTCAGCAAACTGCCTAAGAGATTTCCTTAAAGTTGAAACAAACATTATCTTGTCCACAATCTTTGTGCCAGATAAGTGTTTTGTCACCTGTTCTCTCCAAATCTTTTAAAACCAGAGTAGGAGTTGAACTGATTCTCAGCATCAGAGAACATTGGCTGCATGCAGTTTGTGCCACAGAAAATAGCATTGCAGTGCTCAGTACAAACCAACATATGGGCCTCAATTCTGGTTTGAAAGTATTTGGCATGTTTTGCCTAAATAAAAATAAATAAATAAATGAAAAAAAAACCTGAATACTGCATCAGTTAATTCTTGGACGGATATAAGGTTAGAGCAGCAGAACAGAAATATTTTGCCTTTCTTATTTATGATATGTATTGCAACCTAAAGAAAGTCACTCAGAAACAAATTAGAATGGAATGCAATAGACTAGTTCAGTTGGAAGGGACCTACAATGATTATCTAGTCCAGCTGGCGGACCACTTCAGGGTTGACCAAAAGTTAAAGCATGTTGCTAAGGGCAGTGTCCAAATGCCTCTTAAACACTGACAGGCTTGGGGCACTGATCACCTCTCTAGGAAGCCTGTTCCACTGTTTGACCACCCTCTCAGTAAAGAAATGCTTCCTAATGTCCAGTCTAAACCTCCCCTGGTGCAGCTTCGAACCATTCCCATGTGTCCTATCGCTGGATCCCAGGGAGAAGAGCTCAGCACCTTTCTCTCCCCTTCCCCTCCTCAGAAAGCTGCAGAGAGCAATGAGGTCGCCCCTCAGCCTCCTTTTCTCCAAACTTGACAAACCCAGTGTCCTCAGCCGCTCCTCACAGGACATGCCTGCCAGCCCTTTCACCAGCTTTGTTGCCCTCCTCTGGATGCATTCAAGTACCTTAACATCCTTTTTAAAGAGGGGGAAAAAAAAAAAAGGAAATGTACCAATCATATATATTTGTGTTTTCACTGACCCTTCCCCATAATTTTAAGGCATCAATCAATTTAGTGCAGCATTTTGGTTTCGACCCAAGAGCATTTTCAGAAAATGATTCCATGTAGTTTTCCCTCTACTCCTAGCAACTACGCTTGTAACTAGTTTATTGCTGCATGTTTCTAGGCAGATGACATTGAAAATAGCTGTGTCTAATGGTAGTCCAGGGCAGAGTTTGTGCCCTAAATCTGGGCAATTTTTTTTCCGTAACAATCTCCCCTTGCACAGTATTTTACAGCTGTTTATTGCATTTGAGAGGTTTTAATGGTAATTGTCTCCAAGATCTCCAGTGTGTTGTGAACCATGCCAATCAGCCAGAGAAAGATATTTAGTTGTATAAATCGGGAGAAACATGAGGTAGGGGAACAGGGCAGGTGATCAGATACATTATCGCATTAAACACAAACTACATACCCTAGACACTGCACATCCTAAGTAGATGTTTAGATATGCTGAAGGGGAATGAGGTAGCACTGGTCTGCCTTATTCTGTACTAATCAAATTCTGGGGCTGTGAAAGACAGACCCAGGCAAAGGTTCCTCGTATTGATTCAGAAAGCTTTGTCACCGAGGTTTTACCATGTAAAAGGCACGGAAGAGATGGCATCTCTAGAGGCCAGTAAGTACTGACTAGAAAGAGAACTTAGATGACTAGCTTAGATCTGATCTTCTTGACTAAAGACTAGTGATGTGCACCCCATCTTATGCCTGCAGGCTGAAGCTTGGGAGACTTACGAGGCTTTCTCTGATGTGATATCTCCTTTATGTTCATTAAAGTCGTGACTCGACTCTTCAACACCAAAGATGAAATCTCAGTATTATTACTCCTGCTGCGGAGATGGGATGTTGAGACAAAGTTCAAAGCCTAATCCTTCTCTGACTGAAAACAGTAAAAGGGATCTTACTGACTTCAGTGGGAGCGGGGTCAGCCTGCTAGCCATTTACTCAAGATCGCAGGAGGAGACAAAATATGGCAAAGCTCTAAAAATAAAACTCTGGAGGCCTCGTACCCCTGTTCTGTGCATAGACAGCAGGTAGCGTTCCTCCCTGCAGAAACTGCAGCATGATTCACATTCACAAAATGATAATTATGGAGCTGATTTTGCATTTCTTCTCAATCCTTATAAACTATTGGTATTAATTACGAAGCTCGGTTACTGTTATCAGATTCTTTGCATAAGTCACTTTGTTAAAATTAGCTCCATGTTTTTGTTTAGGTTAAGTGATCTCACAGTCAGGCTTTTGTGGAGAACTATATCTTCAGTAACTTGATATTCTAAAGCCAAAATGAGTGACCACAACGAAGCATTTCTTTGATAAATAAATCTGGGGTTTAAGGAAGCATCCATCTTTGTCAAAATTCCTCCTCCCTTAAGGAGGGCAAAGGCTAAGTGCATATGATGATCTAATGTAAGATGTGATTTTATTCAGTTTGAATTTCACATAATGGAATCAAGACCTATATTCTTACTTGTGCTCTATTGCTCTAATTCAAAACAGACTTACCAGGAATTACAGTTACAGAAGTTAAAGGCAGAACATCTCTCTGAGGTCATGCAGCCACTCGCTCTATCAGTACAAGATTGTTCCCTACTGTACACTAGAATGGAAACTTCTTCAGAGATTTTTTAAAAAATATCCAGGTTAATGAAGTTTCAATCACTTTCTTCTGCAGACTGTTCTTCCCTAAATATGGCAATTCATCTTAAGTTTTTCCTGTCATAATTTTGCCCCAGTTCTCCTTGCACTGTCCTTCCTGAAGTTTGAGCTCTTCAAATACTACAGCCTGTTATATTAATCTTTTGATAAACACGTAAGTACATGTCTACCTTTAAATGAATGAATCACATCTGTTTAAGTAGTTTAACAAATGAGGGTCTCAGGTGAGTTTATGAGTGAAAGCATGTGTAAGTGTGTGTCCAAGTATCAACAACTTGATACTTGATAATTTCAACAACTTGATACTTGACAATTTCAACGAAATTACCGCTATTATCAGCACTGCATCTACTTGCAAACACAGTCTAGGACCCAGAGTGCCTGGAATGTCACCTATGCTTCAGCAGACCAGCACTGCACAGAAAACCTCTCTCCCAGCTCCTGGAAAAGTTATCTTTGCAGCTGGTACATAGGCTTGAAAGGTCCTTAACACCCCCCTCATCTCCCATTGTGGGACCATGGCTCATTCACAATGTTTTAAATTATATTTCTTCAGTTGGACTAGATGACCCTTAAAGGTCCCATCCAACCCAAATCATTCTATGATTCTATGATTTGAAGCTTAGCTCTGTTCAGGAACATCCACAGATTTGGGGAATGTGAAGCTTGCTCCCATTTCAGGTGGCTAAGAGGCCACTATATAACACTATGCTGATACTAATTACTACTTTATACCTCCAGTAATTCCATGATTTCAGTGAATTATATAAGCAAAAGGGATTTTTCAGCATAAACTATTCCCAGGAATGACAAGGTGGATATGACACGGCATCCTCACTAACCATTGCCAAGAACCAGATATTTTTCCATGTACCGTTATCTTCTATTTATGATTTTCCCTCAGGGTTCACATACAAAGTGAGATGAATTTATTATTTGAATTTAAAAGAGTGACACTTACACATTACATCAAATGCTGAAACCCCAGATAAATTGTTTAAAAGCTACCTTAGACCTTCAAGCTAATAAATAAGCAAGATTAGAATCAATAGCTGGAAATACATTAGCTAAAAGAATTCTTATTTGTGCTATTTCATATATTGAGTGCTTACTTTAGATTTAAAAAAAAAAGTCACCTATGGTATATTTTACCACATCAACTGTTCATCTCAATCAGGAGTGCAGTCATACATCAAATAGAGAATACTCGTGTTACCACAATCACGTTAATTAACTCCGCTATGATCCCAACCATTATTCAATGAAATGCCAGTGAAACATACTGTGAAATAATGTTTTAAGTGCCAGCTAATATCACACATCACATCCAATATTAATAAGTATGCAAAAACACATAGATGCACATGTGTATGCACATATCACATACACACAAAGAACAAGCTAACATTTTAGCTCAGTCTGGTCAGCTTAGCTATCACTGAATTTCTCTGTCGCTACTAGAGAGTACCATCTATGCAAGGACTTTACTTTAAATACCGCCAGAGCTATTTTTTTCTTCTAAATCAGAATACTCAAAAGCATGTTTGGCAGAGATCTAGACTTTTCCAACTTCTGCTTAGATTTTGTTTTTTTTTTTAATGTTGCAAGATTAATTAATTTTTGTTGCAAGGGAGAAGACAAGGGATTTCATTCTTTTTGAAGGCAGAAAGACTACACCCACCAAAGGTTTCACCTGGAGCCTGGCAAACCTCCCCTTTCCTCCCTATTTTAGTTAGTATATATGTGAAATGTCCTCTATTAAATAAACCACTAAGCACTTGCTTAATATCAGGTAAATAAATAGTCCTACCCTTTCCAGGGAAGCAATCTGCACACTTCATGTTATAAGGAGGGCACATCATTGCAGGATTACACTGGAGTCTGATACATATCCTTGAAGAAGCTGCAGTTTAAACTACCAGAAATACATGCACCTTTACACTTGGTGAGATGTGATTTAAGAAGTTTTGATCTGCAAAACTCCACATAGGAACTGGAAGAACACCCTTTTGGCACAAGAATGAAATTTTAGTCCCACAAAGCCAATCTTCAGCGTCTTTCCTAAGACGAGAGAGGTTGCCAGCTGAGAAAGCAGTGTTGCCCCAGGAAGGCTCATGCACTGGGTCTAATAAACAAACGACTGTGTTTACAAACCAAAGAACCATCAGTGGAAATGATTTTCAATGACTGCATTGAAAAAACTTGGCAGTTTTAACTGAGGTGGTCTCACAGCCCTTCAAAGCCAGCAGTTACATCTCACTTCGGTACCTTAAGGCACCCTAAATAGAAACAGTATCTACTTGATATGTAGGCTCATTTTGTGCTTATAGGACTATTTTTTTTTTTTTTCTGTCACCCTACTGCTGTTCTGGGAGAAGTATATCTAAACAGCATATTAAAATGAGATGATGAAACACTCCTCTTGTTGTTTCAATATTTTCAGTATTTTATGGATTGTACAAGGATCTACAAGAATTAGGGAAGATATCTGAAATTGATGATTCTTGGTCAGGTTTTATCCTAGTGTTCAATCCTCAGTAATATCCATGAAAACAGCTTGATCCCTTCTCTTTGAGAACATCCTTGCACACTCACAAGCATGTGAAAGTGAGCAACTGAAAGGGGAGCGGAACAGTGCAGGGAACATAACAGACTGAGATGCCATTATACAGTAGTTCCAGTATCAGACATGAAACCAAACTGGTTTTAAGGACAAAAAATAGTATCATCTGATATTGGTTAGTGCTATGCAGCACAATGAGCGTGCCAGTAGAACAGTATTATCACTGAACGTTGATTTGATAACTGGGTAATTAGCAGAGTGTATGAATGAGAGCTGCTCAAGTGACTGTAAGGTAACTGAGCCTTTGAAACTCAGCAAAGGTGAGGAAAGCATTTTCTTTTGTGGAAATGACAAGGGAGCACAAGAAGGCAAACTGTCAGGAGTGAAATGCAGCATTTTGAAGGCTTCTCAAAAGATAAATATCATCAACAAGCCCAGATAGTTCACACCAAAGTTCCTCAACTTCTTCAGGATGGGGAAAAAGGGAAAGTGAGTGGAGAAGCAAAGAAATGTGTGGCAGCTCCGAGGTAAGCAGCAATCTGGGAGGGCACAGTATTGTTTTCTATCCCACAGGCTGAGCTGACATCTTTTCTGAGCCTTGCAGACATGACTGCAATCATGACAGCTCTATCAAGTCCTGCTGGTCCTCTGAATTGAAATAACTTCAGGCATTCTGGGTTTAATATCATGCTCACTGTTTGGAGATTTCAAAGACGCAGTGACGACAGTATTAAAAGGCTTTGGACTGTTGGCAACACTGGGAAAAATCAGTACCAAATACAACTGGCAGCACTGCTGCCTTGAAAACAGAGGTAGAAATAAACCTATGAGGACGTGAATTCTGTAAACTGCCTGGCTTTGTTTCTAGTGTCTACATTTTTACGAAACTGCCTTTAAATAAGAGAGCAAAACATTTCCTCTCCCCATTTCCCCCATAGCCACTACCCCAACTCAGCTGTGCCTCTATTTCCATTAATGTAGACAAAGGTTATAACAGCTTCTTTCCTGAAGCACATTTTGAGTGACATCGGACTATTTATAGAATGAGATAATGTTTAACAGAAGAAAATTCAGCAAAATTTTGACCCAAATTCTCCAGAGTTTCAGTTTAAGAATTCCTATATAGTAAAATATAAAGACTAGGCACTGTGGAGCACAACATAGTACTGCATATACATCACATAACAATCATACTTTCCTTCTGTCCGGTAATATGTGACCAAAATGCAACATAGGCTGCTGCCAAAAGGTAAGTCTACCATGAAAGCATCATAGGATCTCAAGATTTGCAGTGAACTCTATTTTGCCACAAGTTAAAGGTCACCTCTAACAAGTAAACTGATGTTTGACAGAAAAAATACAGGGGAAGATATGCCACAGCCTTTTAGCAGCGTCAGCGGACTGCTGCTACCTCAGGAAGGAGGCAGAGGTTTAATGAAATTTTTGCTACTGCTCCTCTGAAATATGGATTACTCCCTGACACACTGGATTGCATCAGCTCCCACGTACCGAACCAGGTGGGAGTTGTGTGGGAGATGCTCTCAGGGAGGGCATCATGTCTTGTGGTGCAGCTGAGCTGCTGCCATGTGCTAGCACTGTCTATATTCCCTCCAGACTCACGAGGGAAGCAGGGAGTCCCTTTGCATTCTCCTGGATCCCTTCTATTTGCCCAGGTATTTAACTTGTAGCAAAGAATCACTTAAAGATTGGTCTTTCCATCCAGAGTAAACCTCACACTTCAGTACACTGCCTGCTAGAGACAAAACACGATGAGAATAAAGCACCAACAACTCTGTTTTGCTGACAATTTGGGTATTTCCATTTGGCAGAAGGAGGTTTCTCAACATACCCTGTGAACAGGAACGGTAACACACCACCTGCCCACCACTCAGATAACCTCCGTGCCCATGCCCCTCCTCTCTGGATCTCAGACAATTTGATGGCAAATGCCCCTTTGCCATCTACAAGAATAAAGCAGCCTCCACAGCTCCAACTAAACTTGAAGTAACTTTTTACTTCATCTCCTTGTTCCAGCTCAGAGTCCTTAGGAACAGGTCAGCAAGATGGTATCTTTGGACTCAGAATCTCTTCATTGTCAAGATTAATTCAGGTCTCTATCATGGTTTACACATTGGAATTTGCTTCAAATGAGTGGAAACCACTCTCTGAATCTTATTAGATTTAAAAACCAACTTTTCACCACTGTTATTTCCCTGACATGTGAACTGTCTGTACAATTTACCCGTCAAATTAGTTCTTCGGAGGTGCCACCAAACCAAAATGGACTAAGGGCTTTGTCTTCCCTAAAACTTCAAAAGATTAAAATCTTCTGTAACAGCTAGTGAGAGGTACTGCACATTTATAATGACAAAAAAAAATAATAAAATCTCTTCCAGGCTACTTCCAGGTAGTGATCCTGGAAGTACTAAACCATTTTATTTATTTTACATCAGACTTAATCCTACACATTAGAAAAGTTCCAGACAGGAACTAACATTTTTCATGTTGGTCAGAAAGCATTCATATGGAGTGCATTTAAAAAATGTGTTCTATTGTGAGAAATGCAATTCAAGTTATCCAAAGATTTAGAAAGAAAATGTTTTTTTTATTTCCAGCCCTTATTAGGTGGCCACACATGATCTGAGACAAATATATCTTAATAATGACTTACAATGAGAGATTTGGTACAGAACAGTATTCCCATTAGAAATCTTCATGCTATAAAATATATTGACTTTTGGCATGTAGTAGATCTCCAAGAATATTGCAGGTGTATGAGATACTACCTCCATAGTCAACATCTGCCAAATTCTTTACTATAAAAAAAAATCCTGAGAGCTTTCTAGCGCATTCTTTATTTACCGTTGCCGAATACTTCCTTCTCCCTATACAATCCCCCTTCCTCCAAAAATCCCAAATCAGGCCCCCAAAGGATAAGACTGGACATAATCTGAGACAAAAACAAAGATCAGAGAAATTCTCTTCGAGTTGTCTTTTGATCTCTCTCTGCCTGCTATCCCAGAGTCCCAGTTTTGTGCCAAACTCCAAGCAGTAGGATCTGGGCACCTGCCCCCAGCCCTGGAGGCATGCCCAGCAGGTCCAAGCAGCAATTCACACTCCTCTCACCATTCTTATCCCAAAATAATCTCCTTATTTTGTGTCTCTATCTTAGCATACAAATTGCATTCTGCTCTGTGCTCTGAAGTATCTTCTTTTTTTTCTGTCCCACATTTACATGTCAGTATAAGAAAACTAAATTTACAATCATTAACTGACCTAGTGACCCAGTTACCCATCCCAAGGGGGAGCACACACTCTGGTGAGTCGACGGATATTTCAGCGTGGCTGCACAGCCCTGGCTGTGCTGTGAGGCTGCTTCTCTCCCATTTGGTTTTCAACACATGACAGAAGAGCGAAGTGGGAATGGAGCCCATCACTCTGTGGGCACTGAGGAACTGTGCTTTGGCACAGATAAAACGATGAACCCTTTGGGAAATGGCCTGCAACTGGGAGGGACAGCTTGCCACCCCATGAAACAAGTCAGAAGTGATTACTTTTCACAAAGGACGATTGGTGTGAATGCATTCCTGGCTGGGCAGTATTTGAACCACTTTTGTGGTGGGAACAAACACTTACCTCTGATTTTAAAAAGGATTCAACTAGGTCCATTTTGAGCCTAAAACGAACCCCAGAAGACAACAGAAAGTAACACTGAAATTCTACTAGACCTCTCTCCCCTGGCGTGGAATGCTGCAGGTTTCAAGTCCTTCCTGCACTCAACTTTGATGTGTGGGCACTGACAAATCCAAGTTCTGCTTGTCAGCATAAATCCTGGCCACAGGCAAAACAACCAGGAACCAGTCACCAAAAACTAATGCTCTCAGCCATCTCTCCTCTCCATGCAGAAACACCCTTCATTTCACCAAACGCTCAATGCATTCACTTCAGCTCTCAGATTGACACATTTAACATGAAGGCTGCACTTTCCATTCCCTGATATTAATGAGTCACAAACACCCTTTTACACTGTGTATTTTTGCATTGAACATTACTCCGGGGGAGGCAAAAGCAGGCTCTGCTCTCTCACTAATATCATGAGGAGTTACCTACACTGCACAGAAAAAACAACCCTTAAGCATTGAACAAAACACTCCAGTAATACTGAGGGTTGCATATTAATAGGACACGGTGTCACCATTTTGGAGCACATATTGGTTTCTATTGTATTAGCTGCATACTAATATATGCAACCACGCTAGACAAACACATGCACGCATACTGACAGTTCAGAAACACCTCCTGTCTCAGTTCCTGACTTCTTGCAAATTCTGCAATTCCTTTCTCCCCAAACAAGCTTCATGTAAAGTGGTGACATGAGAAGGCTGATTTTGCCTGCTTTTCTCCTGTCAATCTTAGAATTTCTCTCCCTAGCTCAGCAAAGGAGGAGAGGAACCTGCGCTTTTGCACGTGGTAGTGCTCTGAACCAGACACTAAACAAAGATGCCTAAACGCTTCAAACCATATGCCATTTCCATAGTGACACAAACCAGTGCTTTCTTGGGGCTTGGTTCTGCAAACCAGACCTCACAGATCACAGTTATGGAGGGCAATATTAATGGCTGGATTACACGCACTGAATCAACAAGTGAATTATTTATATACACATTAGGATTTTTGTTCCTGTTCACACACATGTAATTCCAAAAGACCTCTATAAATCCTCTGATGTTGCCTTATTTCTATACAGGGAAAACTGAGATCTGAACTCTATACCAGGGAAATAAATTTTAAAAACAGGTTTATATGCAATAAAATGTTGGTTGAATACTTTCCATTTATATATATTCAGTATAAAACATTTGCAGTAGTCTCATAATGCAAATGTAGTTTTTAGACAATTCAAACACCTGATGTGGGAATAAGAGGACATCCTTCATCTGGACAATCAGGGACCTCTGACAGGAAAAGAAGAGAGGGACAACCACACTACCAAGCAGCTTCTCCGCAGTGTAGGTACAGCCATTCTTTAGAACAAGTTAATTATAAGCAATTTCTCTGAAATTGGAAGTGTGATTTGGTTCTAAATCTTGTGCAGCAGAGTGATCAATCAGATCCAGTTAGTCTACTCCCAGAACATTTGCACAATGTTAATGAAAATTATTTTGCTCTGTTACTGAATACAAATCTCTTTGATATTGGCTTAATGTACATGAAATTTCCTTTACCAAATGTCTGCAAAGCAGCATATTTGTGCTTTGCAGCAATGTCATAATATGGTTGCTGTGGCTAATGCTGTGCTGTTCTCCTAACGACACGGCTGGCTGGCCCGGAGGAAGCACCACAGCCATGGGCAGCTCCTTCTACGGCCCTACGACAAAATCAGAAAGTAAAAATGCTGATCAGATTCATAGTGTCACTTTTCTTCCCCTGAGCCTCCCCACTATCAATAGCAACAAAAAAATTGAATTGAAGAATACTAGTCCACCATCATTACAAATGAGATTTGGACATTGCTGTAATTAATCTCCCTGAATCAATAGGTACAGTTTGATAACCTACTCACTTGCCAATAAGAAGAGCACAAAGAAAAATGGCCAGAGAGGACCAAAAGCCTTTAGATGACAATGGTTTTCATCAACACACACAAGTCAATCAAAACAGGAGTGGTTCATCTGTGAGCGTGAGTATGTTTCACAGAAATTGTCAGTGGAAGATATCTTTTGTTTCAGCTGTATGTTTATTCAGTTGAGGCATCAGTATCATATTGAATATATTTTTAGTATGCATGTTATATAATGCATCAGTGTTATAATTTTCCAATGTTTTCTTTAAGAAATTTATGGCCTTGAAAAAACAAATTCCAGAATTTTTCTTTTTTAGGTAATTGTGGCTGTCTTTTCTGATTCAAAAAGAAATGAATTAAAAAACTCAGAATTCCCCACACAATAGAAATTCCATTTTCCAGAACCTCTAGAATTAAAAATACATATTTCTTAAATAGCTTCATTGTCTCCCAGTCTGCCATGGGAACAGCATTATGCATTTATAGGCAAATTAAAGGAACATATTTTAAAGACACAAAAATAAACCTACCCAAATAAACCAGCGATAGGAAGCTCGCTCCTGGCAATTGTCAAGAATGTATTGTGTTGCCAAGCCTTGAGATTTTATAGGGAGTATTTAGATTGTGAATCATGCTGCAGGCAGTTTAATGAAAAGATCCAGCTGTCATGTGATTTTGGAAGAGAAGTAGGAAAGAAAATCACTTCTAGCTTCAGGAGAAATACACTGAAATGCAAACTCAGAGACATGGTGTAATATGCACAGCTCTCCACATGATTACTAGGAAGATTTCTGTGCCATCATAGAGCCTCTCTAAAAACAGGTTCCCCATTACCACTAGATCGTGGAGTACCACGGCCACCAATTCGGTTACACTGCTTTCAGATTAGCCAAGAGGCTCTTTCAGCGACCTCTGCTAATGAAGTCTCCATGGGCATGTCAAGATCATGCAATGGAGCATAGTACTGATATCCACAGCATACTCTGAAGAGTATCACACTTCCTCAGGGAAAACATGTCTTACATGACCTCATTCTGACTTAGGGCTGGCAGTCGAGTCCCCATAGCATTACATCTAACATAGCTATACTGCTCAGCTCTTCCCAGGCTCTCTGGTGCCTGGCTCTGGTGGTGCAGAACAATTTCAGTATCTCTGCACTTGCAATGTAGATATGTCCTAAGTCACCTAGAAGCTGCTGGACTTCATGCAAAAAGTTATACTATTGCTTCCATGATAAACTATCTGGCTTTTCAGCTATGCTGTTAGAAGTTTTAGATCCAGAAGTCCCAAGATAACCTTCACAGACAACCCATATATAGGCAGTTTCATTTTTCTCTGCCGCGTGTGACTGCCAGATGCTGGCTGCTGCTAGCAGGGAGAAGAAACCAAGAGTTCTGGAGCCCAGAGCTCCTGCACCACAGTACAAAGGTCTGTGTAATCTCCTGCCAGTGGGCATTTTTTCCTCTTTGTGCAGAAGTGAATGCATTTACATAAATGAAGTGAACAGGAATCTACAGATTATAGCTTCCGAACTTGCTGATGACCATCCAAAGGATGATGAAGATAAGAATAGGGCTGATGCTTTGTTGCCTGTCTCATAGTTTTGTTATTTTCAAAAAGATTTGGCATTATTGAAACCACAGTTATTATTGCTAACTTCAAGTATAGTTCTTACCAGGTTTAACTATCTGCTTTCTCCCTCTTTTGGCCTAGTATTTCATCCTACATGAGGATTTTAGTCACCCAACCTAAAGGAAAAATCCAGTATGCCCAGTGAGCTATTCCTTTCAATAACCAGGTAGGTCACAAAATTTTAAAAAGTAATAATAATAATTAAAAAAAAAAAAATCCCCCTGGGACAATGGTCTTTAAGTGCTCATTATCAGCATGAGCTCCTAATTTGTGCCTAGCTGTTTTACATCAGTATTGAACTTCATGCCAAACTTTAGAACAATGACATCCAACAGAGATGGAATTTGTATGAGAAAGCACTAGGTTTTTATCCTGAAGGCCAAACAAGTAGCTGTTTGCAATTCAGCTTTGGCCTGACTATTCCATTACTTCACTTAATTTTAAAGCATTTCAAGTAAAACTATGTGGGACTGAGACATCACAGAATACCATTTTTACCTGCAGGATTTCTTACTGAATCCACTGGTTACTTCACATGACAAACAATATAATCATATTTTTCAACATATTTACACTTAAAGTTCTTTTTATCTCCAAGAGCCTTTTGAAAACTCTTAACTGACAGCATTTTAGGAACAGTACAATGGAGGAAGGGAATAGTCTACACAGCAACACTGGAGCATAAATTGCTTCGCAGATGAAGAATATCACCTAATCTTTGCTTTCTAGATGATGCAGGCCCTTGGCTTTCAAGGTGTCCTCTGAAAGCCTTCCCTTGCAGGAAATGCATTTAGCTCCCTGAGAAGAATAAAAGGAAGAGCTGAATCTTAAAGGAAGTATGTACATACACATAAAGTTAACTTTTGCAGTTCAAAGCCAGTGTTCAGGTATTTAATCATCATCTTCCAAAAGTTGTCTTGGAGGAAAGCAAGCATAGATACCCAAGAACAGGAAAACTGAATCGCTTCCCAAATGACACACTGCAAAGTTCAGCATTTTTGCTTGCATTTTGTCTGGTTCTCCTTTTTTGTAATAATTCAAGAAGAGTCCACTGCATTGCATGTATACCTTGGCAAAATGGATTCTGTAAAACTTTCAAAGTCAGGAGTACAGGATCTAGCCACGTACCTAAGTCAGAACTGTTTTAAGTCACAAGGCCTGAACCAAGGCACTAGGCATACAGACAAGTCCCACGAACTTTGATGGCCACAGCTCAGCCTCCAGTCAACCTTATTGTGTTTGATAATGAGGGACAACTCAACACATTTTGAACCGAGGCTGTTCAGAACATGTGCTTTGTTGCATGCTGGAGTTGTGATATTTCACCTTGTAAACATCAGTGTCTTTGGATGACCATGAAAAACACCCCAACTATTGCATGCAAACACACCCACAGCTACTAAACACAAAACTCAGTTGTACCTGCAAGCATAATGTGGCCCAAGAGCCTTGAAAGCAGCTCCACAAATCCGAGAGCAGCTTATCCCATAAACACAGATGACAAGCACCACCTTGCATTAACACATGGACTGCTCAGCTTTGCATTAAAAAAAAAAAAAAATTAAAAAAATAGGAGGCTTGTTTTTCTGGGTGACCTTGAACAATGCGAGTTTTGGCAGGGGTGGGAGAACACCAAGGGGACAGCGTGCGAGCCAGCTTCCACTTCTGCTTCATTTCACTTCGAGACAATGTTTGGTTACTTTGGATTAGAAACATCTCTGTTTACCATTAGCGGAGCTTAAGGCTTTTACAACGCATTGCGAGTGCCATCTGCAGGTTGATAGTCGTACTGGTGGGCGTTCGCAGCCCAAAAATGCCGATAAACCTGCCCGACAGGAAATCTTAACAGCACATCTGATGGAAAAGCTCATAAATGCAGAAAGACTGCAGAAATTGGTTGTTTCGGATCGTTCAAAGCACAAAATCACTCAGTCCTGCGGCAGTAGAGTGCAAGGGATTAACAGAGGAGTTTCCCCAGTATCCTTCCTAGCTCTGCACCAGCACAAAGGCAGTGATGCTCTTTGTGAGCAGAGGTGGATGTCGAGAAGGCCAGCCATCTCATCCCTCCGGTTGGCGGGAATGCCAGAAGGGAGGAGAATGATCTGTGGCTCCTCTCTTCTAGAGAGAATAGGAGAAGGGTTTCCAGCATGTACAGCTCAACTCCATAGTGCTGAAGCGTTGGGAGATTTTGGGAATGCAATCCAGTTAACAGAATTTTCCAATCGGAAGGCATACTGGTTTTCAGGATAGAAGCCCTCAATAAGGAAAAGTTGAAGAGCCTAAAATGAGATTATTTTAGGATTTACAATCATAACTGGCTGAACTATGGTTACCTGATTTGCACAAAATAATTCCAGCCAAGCAAAGAGGCTGTCACTGCAGGAACATTGCAGCTTCATCCAGAATGGTATTTCTTTGGAGATATCTTGAAATCTATCTCATCGATAATGCCTGACTACTAAGTTTCACTGTGTGGTAGGGCACTATGCCTAAAGTCGGCATCTTCAAGGTGGCAGCCTCTGAAGGGTATCAGCACTGGCTAAGAAACAGTCTCAGGTACGTACAAGATAACAACCTCCCTCCCATGAGCTCAGGCTTTTTAATCCAAATTCAAACATTTGCCATCTGTGCATTCCATGTAGAATAAACACAAGTCAGAAAAATTGCCAGAGCATTGTCTAAACATCAGTTATGAGAAAGGGACCCCAAATTATATTTCCTCTTGCCCACAATGCAGCGCTCTAAAATCACGGACATTTTCCAAGCACAGCTGTATGCAGGAATGTGATCTATTGGGGCCATGCCTGATTGAATCACTACATCCAGTTTTATAAATCTGTGGAGTTTCTAATCAGACATAGAAGGAGCACGTTTCACCTCTCAATCTAGTGCCTTGGCAGGTCAGTCAATCAGAGCATTTCTCAGCACAGCAATCCCAGATACACTCCTCTTCTTTACACGCAGTTAGGCAGCATTCAAGAACATGAATGCTTTGCCTGCTGTTGAAAATATCAAGAAAACTCATGAAAATTGCTTCTAGTCTGATCTTTTCAAGTGCCTTCCTGAAACAGGAGGAGTTAAGAACAAATATATCAGAGCCAAAAGAAAGTAGATTTTGGAGAATAAATGTATACTGTATAGCAGAATAAGTGTTTTTTTCAGAGATCTGCCAATAGCAAGTACTATTGATTATACTGTCAATCTCACCAGGTATGTCAGTCCTACACTTTTTATTTGTTAAGAAAAACAAACACATCTCTTTTTATTGTCATTAATACCAGTAATTAACATTCCGATGAGGGGAATGGGCAAACTCATCACTTTGTTTCAGCATCTTAGCACACGTGCTTTATTATATAGCTATATTGGCAATAAGCGATACCAGTTATCCACCCTAGTCATGGCAAAGGTATTCACTACCTTGAGAAAAATGACAGATAATTAAACTTAAGTCAGAAATAATTACCAAGCAACTCTAAAGAGTTAAGCATCAAGAAGTGAGTTAGGAAGAATAAAAACCGGTCATAATCAGAGTGGGGAGGAGATTTATTCCCAACCACCAAATCGACCTCACGAGAAGCTTCTGCAGAAGAACTCCAGGTGTGATAAATTTATGGCCTCCCCTCTTACCCTCGCTATTACTCTTTCCAAAGCAGAGAGTATTATATCCTTAAGTCCTTGACCTCAGATAAAGCCTGAGATTCCTTTCACTTCCCCTCAGTGCATGTCCCCACGTCCATTTGCCAGCACCACATTCCAGTGTCACACTGCAGACAGGCCTCATAAATTAGCATTAGTATTCTGGTGTGAATGCACCAGAGGAAACTATTCCTGTCAAAGCCGGGGGGAGGTAACTACATTCGACTTGTGTCACTTATTTCTAATTAGGAGGCACCATAAACTTCATACTCAGAGTGCAGGACTGATTGTGACTGTTCACAAGTGTCCAGGCAGAGCAATGAGACGCTCATTGATGCTATTGCATAAGATGTAAAAGAATCAGATTTAGAGGAACCTAAGAGATTCTACACCCATGGAAACTATACTTTTCTCTTTCCTCTCCATCCTCCTCCCAAACACCCACTTTCATTTGAACATGCGGTCATCCAGTGAACTAGATTTGTACAGTCTTTGCTCTGAATTTGGCCTCATGAAGTGCATAGA
The DNA here is from genome assembly GCF_000690535.1 of Cariama cristata. Classification (NCBI taxonomy): domain Eukaryota; kingdom Metazoa; phylum Chordata; class Aves; order Cariamiformes; family Cariamidae; genus Cariama; species Cariama cristata. Next base: position 60,440 of record NW_009595947.1, read on the forward strand.
AATGTGTCTGAAGTTATTCACAGAGAGCTGTGAAGAAATAGTATGGAAGGAGGACTAACAGAGAGGTTAGAAAAGTCTTAAGTGAAATAATTCTCTTCTGACTTACTCTAGTACCTACACATGCAAGCTCTACATCTGTAAGGTTCCTAAACTCTGATGAGGGGATGCTTCTCCAAATTACATCAGGTGGAGCAAGCCTTAAGTGAGCTGTTGTTTCCATGTGCAGACAGTTACACAGCTTGCTCTCATCTCTATTGTCAAGACCATGTTATTTTTCTGTCTTTTCTCACCTGTTCTTAATTTGTTTCCTACCTCTCCAGTGAAATACTACTCAAAGAGGAGGTAAAAAAGAAAAAAAAAAAGCTAACTGTGATCCAGAAATGCAAAATGTAACTGGAATTATGAAGCTAATTTATAATAGAGAAGGGAGATTTAGAAAATATTAATGCCATGAAGAACATTAAATCACCTAGTTTCACCTCCTGTATATTACATGATCTTCATTTTCATTTGTTAACCCAGCATTGCATCCAGTAACAGCTGACTCAAGCACACATTCTGGAAATGGTCTTAATGTTGATTTCAGAACAAAACCTCCCACTAACTTGTGTGTTTGGATGAGGCCTTGTAGAACTGTGGTTTGCAACCTCTAGCCTAAGGTCCATTTTAATAAATTTGTGAAAGGTAATTCTAGAAATTCAAGCCTATTACGAGAAAGCTTAAATCCACATAAGGTCCCACGAAATTTTAGAGACCCATAAGTCTAGAACTGCTGCTTTCAGGCTGCATGATTTGTCAATGATATGCAAAGACATCCCATCACAGCTGAAAGGTAACACTGAAGTTCACTAGCAAGCCAAGCAATAGAATATTCCGTCAAGAGATGAACATCTAATTAAAAGAAGGATGTTGGCAAACTGAATGGATCCAAAGAAATAGATGACAAAAGATATTTAAGGGACTGGTTAATAAGAACATGCCAGCAGAATTAAACGTTTAACATGGTTTAAGAGGCACATAGGAGAAGACATGTTAACATTCTACAGTTATTTCAGGGTTGTTAGTTCATCTCCTTCCCCAGCATTCATCTTCTTAAGAGAGATAAATAAGACTAAAGGGATATAAACAAGGAGGGGAGGGGGGAGATTGGGAGAAATATAAATTGACTATGAAGAAGAGGAAAAAAAAATCTAGCCAGTAGCTGCCATCAGGCAGTGAAATAGTTTCCCTGAGGGCATAGTGAAAGAAGTACGTCCCTGTTGCTGGAAACATCTTAAACTAAACTAGGCCAGCACATGGGAAGGGTACTACAGAAAAATAAAACTAAAGTCTAATACATTTTTTTCTTATGCCACAGTGAAATATTTGAACAATAACCTGCCTTGTGTGCAGTGGGAAGACAAAGCATTTGATACATTGTGCTTTACATAGATCAATCAGGATTTTATCTGAAATACCCCAAGCAGAAGTACCTTTATAGAAGGTCAATTTCTGACAGATTTTCAAATCTAAAACAAAAAGGCGTAACACGATCTGACAACCAGAGCTGAGACTGGATAATTTCTGGCCATAAGATACTTAAAAAATAAAAATTAAAAAAAAAAAAAGAAAAAAGCTATTCAGTCCCTGGAAGGATTTATCAAAAGTCCTCTTTCCTTTAAATTCTATAAATAAAGACAGGATGTACGTTTAAACATCTACTATGACCATGCTTCGAGGAAAAGTTATAAGCTTTTGCTTCACATCATATTCCTGGACAAGCCTTGCTTACACTGTGCTATGAGGAAAATAAATAATAATAATGTCTACCTGTAACGATTGCCTCTCATTCCAAAACAAACAAAAAACCCTTCCACATAATACACTGTACTCTCAACAAGAGTGGAAGGGTAGTTGTCCTTACTGCAAACACACTCTAGTGCTTCTCCTGCTTCTTTACTAGCTGCTGCTTTCCACCTTATTGTCAAGGTCCTCAGTTTCCACTGTAGGAGTTACAATTGATTTTTCTGTCATTCTCACTCATAACCATCCTCTTCTATGTGCTAACATGTTGCATTACTGTTCTGTAAACTGCCTGCAATTTCTCATAGGTTTTGAGACTGCCCACTGGCGATTTTCTGATTATAAGTCCTGCTGCTACCATGCTCTGCAGTGTGCAGGCTAACTTTCAAACCTGGGAGACAGGATCCTGGTCAGCTCCAAATGTTTGAAGAGAGCAGTGTGACCCAAAACAGCAATAGTTTTTTTTTTCAATATACAAGAGGAGTAACAAAAAGCAAGCCAGAAAGCAGAAGTCTGATTCCAACTCTTACCTGTGCTACCTCTTCAAAATCATCATGTCTTTTCTGCAGTGCACGTGCTCTGTGTAGAGACTTCCCCACTCCTGTATGTTTACTCAGAAAGGCTTCCCCGTGATTTTCAATCCAGTCCAGTACCTGCCAGAAATGAAGAACATTCAATTACCTCTCCTGTCTCAGCAGCACAGAGAAATTCTCAGGATGAGGATAAAACAGATGCAGAGGTATTGCTTTGTGCTTGCTATGGCTAAACACATGCAGATCTGTCAAAGTCCATTCCAACTATATAGAAGATAAATGTTTATAGATGTTCCTGGTAAATTAGGATTATTGGATTTTTACTATTCAATTTATTTTGAAGTGTGGCTTTGTTATTTGAGCCTGGCAGATATTGAATATTTTACTTTCACATAAGTGAATTTTGGGGAACAGGAATCAGAAATCTGGAAGTACAGCAAGTACCCTTTTCTTAAGAGCTCCTTGTGTAAACTGAAAAACAGTGATAGCTGATTTCACATAAACAGCAGATCTCAATGGGAAGCATCTTAAGCGAGTCCAAAAGCATGATGGGGGGATCAGTGAAAATTCATTTTGATGTAGGGAGAAAGCATTATCAGAGTAACTAGAATGAAAAGGTTAAGAATCCTTCACCGCAGGCCATAAAATATTGACAGTGTGCACCCTCCAAGTTTTTCAGGTTTTCAGCTACATTTGGAACTGATCTTTATGAAAAAGTAGAGTGGCCAATCTAATATTCTGAGAGTTAAAAAGGATTTCCTTTTAAAAATAGATCAACTGTATGAGCACTATCCATTTGAAGCTCCTTCTCACAATAACACTGGCACTAAAATTTAGATCAAATCTGCTTGGGGGTCTACTACAAGCTGGAAAAAAAATTAACTTGACAAGATGAGCTTGGGAAATTTCAGGATGTGATCTCCACCCTTTCTACATCTCTTTCCCAATGCACAGAGGCTAAGAGAACAAATAGTACTAGATCAGTACTGGTATTTGTGTAAGTAGCTAGGATTGGACTTGATGATCTTTGAGGTCTCTTCCAACCATAATGATTCTGTGATTCTATTCTATGATTTTATTCAGCAAGGAGCCCTGCACTCGCAGCGAGTTGTTGATCCTCACTGCTACCGATGCTAACGGACTAGCAAACAACAGCTGATTCTGTCACACTGATGGCAGAAAACGCCACAAGCGTCGCCAGGACAGTGATACTACCACAGGGTGCTGCACCTGCAAACGGCCTCAGAGCTGCATCCTTTCTTTCTGCAGCGCTGGGGTGCGAGCAGCAAGCACGGACCCCCAGGGATGCTGGGCAGGGGCTGTAGGACACCTTGCAGCTCGGCCTGAGAAGGGCTCTGGAACCAGGGCACAGAACCAAGGCAAGACAGAGCTGTTGTGCGAGGAGCCACTTGTCTTGTGTGGGGCTGATAAATGAGCAGATATTATTGACTAAGCCTGGAAACCTTAGACTGGAAACATGGAAGATGTGATTTTTGTTTTTATTTCAGGCAAGTAAAGCTATTTCAAGGCTTGGTTGTACAGAATCTAAACCACCTGGGCTTTAAGACTTTTCTGTACTGTAGATCTCAAGCATATTTTTATAAAAAGTTCCAAGTACAAATGAAGCTTTATACACATATACTTACTTCCCAACCCTATTTCTTTGCTGGAAAAAGCATTTTTTTAATTAATACTTTGTGCTTACAAGGTATTTTTCATCCACACAGTACAAATAATTTCACAAAATGAGGTATTAAAGCACTTTAAGTCCTGCAGGGACAACACATATTTGCCATAAGTGTCACTGTGGGGGTGAGAAAGCAGGACCAGGTGTGTTGGCAGTTCAGCCATTGCTTCCTGCTTCCCTTTCTCTGATCAGTTCATCTCCCATTTGCTCTGGGTAGAGAATCCTGAATACAATCCTTCAAACTGTTTGACAGCCACGTGCCAGCTGGTTTGCCAAGAGATTTTCTGAATATATTCTTGACCAGGAATCTGTATATAACTTGCAACAAAATTAATTATTGGAGGGTAGCCTTCTAGCATTTGTGTCATTAACAGTCTGTAAATAATTCCATTAACAACCTCTTTTCTCTTGTCAGGAGTTTTCAACTTCTCTATTAAAAATGGAACCAGACAAAAGTTCATTTTTGAAAAAAAACTCATCTAATGAGGCTTCATTTTTTAAACATTATTTTTTAAATGCAAATGGTTTTAATTTAAACAGTTTCACATAGAATCACAGAATCACTTCATTTAGGTTGGAAAAGACCTTTAAGA
>NW_009595948.1:0-20511 GCF_000690535.1 Cariama cristata
GGGCGCGTGGGGAATGCAGTTTGACTTACTATTGCAGATACTCTGGAGATGTGAATTTTCTCTGGAAATTACAATCTTTCCTGAACCTTTCATTTCAGTTAAAGCAAGAGAACTGTGCAGGGTGAGTGCAACACTCATCATCTTGGCTACCCCACTGGCACAGGGGTAGCACAGGGGTACCTGCGATGTGAGCATCCCAGGGCTGTGGCAAGCTTTTTGCAATTTAAGGTCGTTTGTCCCAGGAACACCTCTAGCAGTAGGCCCTGGGAATAGTGGCATCAATGCTCCTGGCATTGCTGGTTGTTCTCTTGGTGTCCGCCCCAGCCCGGTGGAGCCTGCAGAACAGATTCTGTGTACTGATAAACACACACTGTTGAAATAAATCTAAGGGCTGGTTAGTCTGATCACAAAATAGAAAATTGCTGTCCCGGTAAGAGCACGGTCCTTCCCCGTTCTTGATACCTGGAGGGGGTACTGCTGTCAGAACAGCAGGTAAGAAAAAACTAGAGGCAAATATCAAACTCTTGTTGGAAAAATAAGGGTAAGAGATAGAAGTTGATTTTCCATAGATTTCACACTGAGACAGCCTCAAATAGAATGTATTTCTCAGTATGTTAGGACTAATAAGAGCATTTAGTTATTTATACAGAAGAGCTGAGAGTGGTTCACAAAGAAGAATAAACATTAAATTACCATAATTCTTCCTTCTTTCTTTACAATAAAATGCATAAAGGAGCTCTAAGAGCCCAGGAGAAAAGACTAAGAAAATTTTTAGCTTAAATGAGAGTAAGGGATTTTTTCCCAAGCAAAAATTTCAGAGAAAATACTTTTTAATATTGAGGCATTGGAAATCAAACACATTCCTTTGTCATGCTCAATTCAGCATACAGATAGTACTCAGCTTCACTGTGAAAATGTCCACTTTAAGTTACAGTAGGGTTTTTGTTTTGTGGTACAGTGTTGTAGGGCCAGAGTTTAACTGGAGTTTTGTCTTAGGCAAGAGACTCTAATGATGGAATTTATCTTCAGCCTGAGAGCTGGTTGTATTTCATACAGTCAGTATTCCAACATTTATTTCAATCTTAGCCTTCGTTTCTGTTATTGACCCAGTGAAAGGGAATCTGTAGGCACTGAGCACTTCTGCTTGTCCAGTGACATACTTGCTCATGTGTCCAGTTCATATGGATCAATAAAAAGGCTTTCCTGAATGTTAAAGACAGCAGGCTGGAACTTTAGGTTATATTCAGCAATAGAAGAGGGCAAGGAATAGAGATTATTGGTGATGAGTCGGAGAGTTCCCTAATGAGCGCTTTGGTGGAAGGGATGCTTTGAAGCCAGAAGCAGAGGAGTACGGTCCACGTTAACTTATGCAACCTGGTGCAGTTCAAGAGAACACAAACGGACAAATGAGCCTACTTTGAAAGGTAGCCAAGATTTTCTTTTCTCTTTTTGAATAATGCCTTGATGTGTTGGAGAAGAGGAAACAAGGGAATAATGTGTTTCAATTCAGTGGATGTTGTATAGGAAGAACAGGCTATGACCGGATTCAGCTTAAAGAAATATGCACGAATATCCACCATTTCCCTGATAAGCATTAGCCCAGCCATTAGATAATGTTTTGAGTTGAGGGTGAGACAATATATTGCATGAATGCAGGTTAAGTATTATTTTTGTTGTTTGTACAGCTCCTAGCACAATGAGTATATGAGTTGGCCTCATTAGTTGTATTGCAATAGAAATAATATATCCTGTTAATAAAAGAATTTTAAAGTAGAAGGAATGAAGATGCAAAAAATTTGCAGAATGCTAAATTATTCTTTGTTTTCATTATATTTTTAAATGCACGATAAGCTGAAGATATTTGAGTCTTTTAATCATAAAGCATTGTCAAGACAACCAGGGTAATGTGTATCTTTGATGACTGCCTTTAATTGGGAGGGGAGAGAGGCAAATCAAGAACCCTGTCTCCTTCAGGAGTACAGACAATAGTACTAGCAGAATAGTTAAGAATATTTTAAATTGATTTTTTTCACTGTTTAGGAGACATTAGACAGGCTTCTTCAGCACTGTGCAGGCTTCAAGAGAATGAGAATAACAGGAACTCATTTAAATTCCAAGTGCATCCCTGTCTGTGTAACCAGCTTGTTGTTGTACTCTGCAGAATTGTTCGGTGTGGATTAATATTGTTGACTGAATTTACGGAGTGCGGGAGGGGGAAGATTGAACTTTGTTGGGGTCTGGATTTTCTCTGTTTCTTGAAAGGAGGGCAATAGATGCAGATTATTTGTGCGTAGAAGGAGAAATTAGAAAAAAATCACAGACTATTTGCTAAGGGCAGAGAGAGGGCACAATTTACTTTAAGTGATATCTCCACATTTAGCTACTGGAGGAGCAAGTGCTTGGGAAAAACCACATGGTGCTCAAAGCTCTCTCTTCCTATTAAAAAAAAATAAATCTGTCTATACTCAGCAGTCAAGATGGAACATTAATTAATGCAATGCCAAAATCACTAGGAACAAAACTGAAATTAATCCCTTAAATATGCTATTTTTATTCCAATACTTTAGCTTCTCTTCCCAGCTTGCATGTATGTGTTTCTCGGTCTGCAATGAAAGTGGAGCAAATGTATAAATTTTGTCAGCATGAAGACCTTCTCGGAGTCCTCTGTCTCTCCAGGGTCAGGAGAGCAGTGAGCCTCAGTTTCTTTTCAAATGAGTTTCAGAAAGAGCTGTTTCACAAGGGCTCCAGTGCTGGTGATCAAGTCCTTGCTGATTGCAACAGCTACAGCTGGGCTTTGTGTTTTAGTTGGGAAACTTCTTGAAACTTGGCTAGTGAAACGGCTCAATGAGCCAGAATGGTGCAGCATTACCATTAAAGCAATGGACCCAGCTGATTCTAGAGTAAATAGACTACAAAGTGTAGGTGGGACTTTAGGAACGCTAGGCATATCTGCTAATTATTTTAATTTCTTACTGCTCACTGGAGCCAGATCAATTAAGAGGAGAAGGTGATAGTAATTACTGTCTGAGGTGTAGACTATATAATTCCTTCTGGGTTGCAAGGAAGCGGGGGATAGTCAGTGAAACTGAAGGCACCCCAAAGGAAAAGCTTTTCTGCAGCGTCTAATTAGTCTGTGGAGCTCGCTGACACACAATATTGTTGGGAAGTTTCCAAAACCTCTTTAGCCAGAGCAGTTGCGACAGGGAAGATTAGCAAACAGTTATAAGCAGGTGAATTGCCAAAGCCTGGTTTCCTACTGGGGGTGTCTCTTTGAGCTGCCTTCTCCAGAGCCCGTGCTGCGATGGCAATGCTGTCTGGAGCTGGGCGTTCATGGGGGCTTGGTCCCGGAGGAATTGCTGGGAGTATGGTGAGAGCTGAGCACACACTGCAGCTTTCCTCGCTGGAGTTACTAATACAGTTTCTCCCCAGCTGCCTGTTTTTTTCTGGAACTTGTTGGAAAACAAAGTTCTCGAGATCTCTGTCTTTCTGGCAAATTCAGCTGAAGTGGGCTAAAAGCTTCTTGAAGTTACCTGGAAGGGGAGTGAGTAAGGGTGGCACATAGAGATTCCTAAACATTGTTCCCTTGAGAAATGAGGCTAAAGCACCAAACAGTCATACCTCCAGGGAAAGACATAATCTCCTGGTCTGGTAAATCTGTGAATTTTGCTTAGTGATCCTGAGGACAGTTGCCAGATTATTCCATGACTGCCAACAACTGACTATTTTGAACTTTGATCCAAATTAGATGTTTTGAAAGAATGTCACAGACATGATAACAAGGGAGATGACTGTAGTGCTCTGATCCTGTACGACAGTTTCTGTTGCTCCTTATTAATAAATGTTCCTGGTAAACAGAAAAGTAAAATGGGTAAGAAAGCAAGAGGGAGAAGACGTGAGGCAATGTTGTTTACACAAGCCATAAAAACAGTGCCCTGATGCACTCTCTCCACTGGAAAAGCCTTCCATAAAATAAAAATCCTCAAATACAATTTTTAGCCCTCAGCGTGTTTTATTTACTTTTTGGAGTGCAAGGTTCTTCCCACCTTTTCATTTCTCCAGTTGCAATATACTTCTGTGACTGTAAACTCCAGCTCTCATGTTTTGTGATCTGCTGGTAGGAGTGAGAAGTAATTTGTTTTAAAAAGAAAAGAAAAGCAATGTAAATGTGTCATCTCTAGGTTGTCTCAGAGCTGATCTGTAGTGTGGAAACTGTGAGAACTTGAGAATTGCTTTGGGTTTTGGTGCTTCCCATGTCAAATCTGATTCTTTCTCATTCTCTCCTCAACTTAACTGTTCCCACAACTTTTTCTCCTCCTGTAGTGGAGTGCAGGCTTTGCCCGTCATTTCCACAGCCACTTCCAGTTTGTTGCAGGTGTGGTTCTGGTTACAGAACTGTCTGGGAAAGCTCTGGGGCTACGCAATGTTTCTTCTAGCAGCCTTGCTCTAAAGGCCGTTCCAGCACCGTTGATTATCTTTTAATTTGTTGATGGACCAGATCTCCATGAATATGAGGCAAGTCTATAGATCAGTGGCCAAGGTTGTCCCTGTCATTTTTGTGGGTGGCAGCAGTCATTCCTCAGTGATTGTAGCAGTACTTCTTCCTAAGCTTGCTATTCAGCAGCCTTTTTTCCTGCACTTACTTCCTTCTATTTCACAGTTTCTTCCAACAAAAAACCTTCACTGTCATCTTTCTTGCCAAAATGAAATTCTGTCTTGTTGCCACTTACATGTGTGGTGCCATGAAGGGAAGACAGACTTTCAGCTTCTGCACTGTCTTGGAAGGAAAGGAGACCAGGCTAATGGTCATCTAACAAGCTCTTCCCAGCAGATGCTAATATGCTCAGAAATAACGTAGCACAAACACAGTTTTAATGAATGAAGAATGTGGAACAGGTTTTATTATAATTTTCAATTTGATTTTGAGTTGAGCAAGCTGCATGAATATCCAAAGACATTTCTCTCTATTTGTCAACAAATGAATGCCCTCTGAATTGTTAAGGGCAACATTTTGTGAGCAGAGGGATGTTAACCCCAGGTGTCTTGGCTAAATTGCAATTTGGGTAATTCTATTTCACCTGCCTAAACTCCCCCTGTGGTTTCTGTTGGATGCAGAGCTCTTCTCTGCTCCTGCCCTGCACTGCTGTGCAGTCGTACTATCCACTATTATACAGCTGCTGCCCATAAGTAGCTGAAACATTTTGTGATCCTCTGGGATGAATAGCACTGTATAAATATAAAATGATACCATTATCATGTTTGAAGTAAGATTTAATATAAACAAATGGTTGTTTCAGTAGATGGTGCTCAGCTGAGTTATAGCAGCTCAGGGGCTCTGGGGAAGCAGTGGAGTACCAGCAATTCTTCCCACATATCACTGTGTGTGTGAGTTTTTCCAAAGAAGGGAGTGAGGAGAGAAAGCTTTTTCTCCCTTCCAGCTGATGAAGGGAATAATACCTCCAAGGCACTGGAAGGGAGTGAGCCAGCTGCTGGTACCAAAAGCAGAGCCCACAGACTTAAGCAGGCTCAGGCTAGTACAAGTCCATCTCTTCCCCATCATCAGGAGGTGAGTTGGTAAAGGGAGGTAGTACTGAACCTCTCTCCACAGGTAGAAAAACTACCTTCTCTGTTTTCAACGGGATAGAAAAGTATGTCCACGAAAGAGCTTATCTGGTTAACTGTTTCAGTCTACCAAGTTACCTAGTACATTTTTCAGGTTGTAGTGTAACGAGCGGGAAGGAACCATTCCCCTGGGTGCTTTTGTAGGTCAGCTTTCATAACTGCTGTTGAGTTATCACACAGCACTGTTGGTGCAATGACCCAGCAGCTGGCTTCCAGACACCAGCTTCTCTTACTTCTTGGAATATGTCTTCCCACAAAGGTTCAAAATGTCAGTCACTTTACACTAACAAGGGGAAATTGTGTTGTAATCTATGGACAGGGATTTGCTTAATGTGTACAGCCAGTCATGCTGGACAACACCTAAACTTTGCAAACTAAACCTACTTTTCAATAAATACCCAATTTGCTCACAGCATACTTGATTTAATACAGTTGATGCTATTAAAAATGTGCCATTTAGTGACAGAATCATTAATATTTTTAATAGTATGTTTGATAATTCCCTATTCCAAACATTAGTAAGGATGCAAATTCCATCAATAATGTCAAAGGGAGAGTTAGTAAGGCACTGAGCTGCACATCAAATAAATAGGTTGTTTCTAGGTATTACAAGGAAAAGAGAAAGTGCTAAATATATAGCCAGGACAGTGGAGATGGATGTAGGTGTTTTGCAGTGGCACAGCCACATATGCTCTCTACCCCAGAGATGTAAACTGCTGGAGTCAAACCTCCTGCACTTTCTGTCTGTAGAACAGATGCAGCATGATCCCGGAGTTCCTGGCTATAGCTGTGACTGTGGACTCATTACCTAATGGATTTGAGAGGATCCCTTGGAAGAATTTAGTCTGTGCAACTTCACTAAAATATTTTTATTGAATAAATGCAGTATTTAAAAGATTACCCTCTGTGTTTCCGATGGAAACCTCTACTTCAAACAGCTCCTTTTTTGTTGCTTGCAGGAACACCAGGAGAATCACTAGATTTACCATCTCATTATCACCTTCATGGGGATGCTTCTTTTCTATTAGTGTTTTCATGTTGCTTGACTAAAAAATGAGAAATAAGTATATAGAGACTTCTGAACAAAAGAAACCATGAGATGGATTCTCAGCTAAGTCTAATATTTAACTGTGATTGTAATCAGTGGAGCCGTGTTGATTGACAGCACCAGTGAATCTGGGCAGGACTCTGGGTGGCTGCTGTGGCTTATCATCGACTCTCTGAAAAGCTATTCTTTCTGAATGTCCCTGATTTTTAGCATTGAGTGCTCTGCAAGGTGCACGCTGCTTCCTGATGTGTCATCTTCTGAATCACTAAGAAACCTCTCTAATAATACTGAGTTATCTCATCGTCTAACAGAAGTAAGTTCAGAGCAAAACATTACAGGTTTAGTGTCATAAAGCACACCTTTCTTAATGAAGCTCCTGTCATGCAGTCCATGCCCCATTTACCATTTATCAGAGGGGAGTGCTTAAATTCCTTACTGTTGATCTCCAAATGAGGTAACTAAGTCAGAAGCCTGTTCTCCCCAGGTGTCCTGTGTAGTCAGTGCAGACAGAGATGCTCCTTCTGTGGATGATTCACTAGCTTCCAGGTGAGCCTGTCTTTCTCCTTTATAGAGGAGCACAGACAGATGTCTACAGCGGGTGGAAATGCTCCTGGAGTGCATTACAGTATTTCCATCTGTGGCTTCTTGCCTTGTGTATCCCCAGCATGGCTTCTGCCAGTGCTGATGATTTTAAGAATCCTGAATGCTTTATGTACTGGAATTTTATTGTCATTTTCACTGGGAGATCACAGTCTTGTTCATCTAATTATTTGCTACTGATAATTACTACTAATATTTAATGCTTACTGTTACCACATAGGGATAGAGTCCTACCATGCTAAGCAAAGTGCAAACCATAGTAAGAAAATGGTGTCTACATGAAAAATTTACAAATGTAGTATGAGGTATGATCCATCATTGTAATAGGCAGGAGAGGTAGGTGACCTTATGGTTATAATTAAATATGATGGGCAGGATGCGATCTGCAACTCCCAATTCTGAAACAAGAGCAGACATTTACACCCATAACGAGCATGCATGGACAGCAGCAAGCACTGAAGCAGTATTTACCGTTTCAGCTGAACTGGGACTGTACTTGTCAGTTTAATGTCTCAAGGAAGTAAAAAACTTTGCTGTGGAAAATGAAAGAGAAAACCTGTTTGGGTTCGGTTTTAAGAATTAGCTGGTTTCTTCTTGATCAGTCAATAATTAAAAAGGGTGCATATATCAGATTTATCTGCAAAGGAAGGCTCAAAGTGTTCTTCTACACAGTATATTGTTCATACAGAAAAGTGGTACTTGATAAATGTAGTGAATTAGCAAATGCAAAGGTGAAATTGGTGAGGTATCTCCAAAAGCGTAATAAAAAATAGAGAATGCTTATTAGCCTGTTTGTCATAGATTTACATAAAATGTAAGTCTGGCTGCAGTTCACCAGCTTACCCAGACAACGCGTTTAATTCCTGCGTCAGGAAGTACAATTTACTTATAAACTAGGAACAGGCTGGTAGGGCGTTCCTTAATCTTGCTTTGGAAGTGCTGGTGGTAAATTTACTAAGTGTCTTGAATCGAATCTACATTTTATAGGAGTTACAACTGTCATTTTTATAGTGAATAAAGAACTAGGAGAATGAGGGGAAAAATACCAGTTAATTAGTAGTTGAAATCACCAGAAATGCTTCGCAAACTCAAGGCAGTGCAGTGATTTATGAAAGCTTCCAGATGTAAATATTTTGATGTATATATGTTTGTGTGTATTTATCTGTAGATATGTTCCTCATTCAAATAATGCTGCCTTCTCCTCCTCTTTCCATCAGTTCAAAGCATCAGAAAATAAATCCGAGATTTGTCCTCATGTGAGGTTAGTCCCATTACTTACTTGAGATGGGGCTGCAATTCTCCACCATTGCTCTGTTATGTTGGCAGTACCTCACCAGTCTTCTCAGGTTTATTTTCCTCCTATGTTATGGAGCTCATTTTCTCTGCACTCTGATGCACCCGGTGCTGCAGGAGATACCAGGCATGTGACAGTCACCAAGTCTTTCATCTTCAGTGTGGTGCAAATAGAATGGAGGGAGAAATAGGAAAGCTTTTCAAACAGAAAAAGCAGCCACTGACTCATTGTCTTCTCAGGGCGTGATCAGGGCCTTCCTGAGAATTTCTGTGGACTTCATGAAATCCAGCGCTGCCTTTAATCTGGCTGTTTGATTGCAGTTACCAGGCAAGCCTTTTAACTCCACTTTCCTGCAAACAGGACTTTTCTTGGCCTTTCACTGCAGTGTTTCTTTCAGCAGTGTCTTTCCATTACCTGCTATCAGGGCAGGCTGTTTTAAAGAGCTGGAAACCTCATCCTCAAGTTGAAAGGGAATTTCAGATGATTTTTACTCGTGCTAAAATTTGGCAGAGTTTCATGGGCCAGGATAACAAAAGGAATCGATCTGTGCAGTCAATAGGTTGTCTGCCCATTTCTCCCTGTTCAGCAACGAAACCTTCACAGACAAAGCGGTTCTGGTGAGTTTCAGTGTAACATTGTGCTCCCGAGTCTGTTTGATAGAGAATATAAAACAAATACGTTGAGACAGAAAAACCATACTGATCTCAGCATGATGTGTCGGTATGCCAGAAGTCCCATTTCGGTGCTCCTTGGAGCTTTTTGCTCTAATACCACCTTTAAACAAAGAGGTCCCCATTATTTTTTGTCTCCTCACAAGGCTATCAGTTGACCTCCAACTTTCTGCTAACAAGGCTGCTGTTTCTCTCAAGGGGCCCAACCTACCTTGACTGTTCTGGACGAGTAATTCCTCACAGTCTCTTTCCCAAATCCTGTTTGCTTTGAATTGTCCCCCTTAGCTCTGAACTATGGTGTTCATCATTTGATCCAGCAGCATCAGGGCAAGTGTTTTAGGTGAGAAATGTGTTGGTGAATATCACATATAGCTGCCTAAAGATGCTTAAGTGGATGTTTCCCTGCTGACTGCCTCGGGTTTTGTATAATATCTCAAGAAGTTAAGAAATGTTCCTAAGTTTGATATTGGGAAATAGTGTGAAACAGGGAATGTTGGGAGGAACCTGCTGTGAGATGGTGGATAGAAAACATTCCTGTAAGATTCTGCTCAACAAGAATAGCTTGTTTTCTGTGATTCTGTCCTTAACAAGAAGTAGAACACTGGAAACGTATTCCCATTTGTCATTGCTAAACAGCTTGCCTTTATGGTTAAATGTAAGAAATAAGTATGCTGTGTGCAATGATAGCCTGCATAATTATGCTATCTATGGCTGTGAGCATTATTTCAAGAGAAATGGAAGTAAGCAACATATAACAGTTTGAGAAAGGAATCAAGATAAATGTTTTGTCCAGTGGTTTATATTGACAAGGTGTTGGGCTTTGCTCTGCTCTCGCAGGGCTGGAGCAGTGAGTGCACGGCTGCAAGAGTCTGAATGTTGCCCTTGGTATACCTGGAAAGCGGAGACACAGGTCAGGGCTATTTGCCCATCTTAGGTGGTTTATTAATTTGTCAGCTCAAAGAACCACTATGGTATGGCAGTTATCCAAGTTACAAGCTAATATGTGGAATTACTTTGAAACCAGTGGGAATATTGCAGTTAGTTTAAGTAGGAGAAGCAATTTTCTCGTTATAGGATTAAATATAGCAGCAGTGCAGTATTTTCATATTATTTTATTTATTGACTTCTTAAAAAGCCCACTTTAAATTTTAATGGTCATTTTACAGCCATTAAGTCATCAAGTAGTTAATGGTTTAAAGACTTTTAAAAACTGTTCAAAGGTTTTTAGACTAAATATTACAGTATATGTTGCCTTGCTTTAAAAATGTAGCGTTTCCAATGCATGTTTGACATGCTTGGGGCTACTCCAAGTCTTGACACTCAGAAGGAACCAACTGCAATATTAGGCTTTAATATTTTATGATGAGAGTCAAGCTGTTTACAAGGTATGTAGGAAAAGTGGATTATATTTTGTCACAGTGTAGGTTTTAACTCAAGGTTAGGTATACAACTATAATGGGACAGGTTTAGCTCCTCCCCAACAAAAAAAAGTATAATGCAACTGTCAAAAATTAAAGAATATATTTGCTATGTGGAATAAATTAGATTGAAAAATATTCCCAGGAGAACAGGCAGATTTTCAGTTCTGATCCAGCAAAATGCTACTTTCTGGCCTACTCTGCTTGTCCGCATCCCTGATACAGTGCGTAAATCTGGAGTGGGGTGAAGGCTGCTGCTCAGGAGTAGACTGAACTCGTGCACCAGCGAGAAGCTCTTTGATGGCTGGAAGATCCTTGCAGCTGGTGATTTGGCTATCACGACCCTTTTGTGCACTTTGGAGGTGGCAAAACGACTACAACTTGACCATAGAGTATGTTTATTACAGTGGTTGGAACAGGCCAACGAGGATGTGATTTGTCCAGTAGTATTGCATTGAGTGCTAGATATATAATTCCAGCTGGATCCCAGAAATGTCATTTCAATTTATCAAATGCATGTTTTTAAGTCATTTCTGTGTATTTTCTTCAGGCTACCCTAGAACCTTACATTCCTTTCTACCCTTTTATTATTTATCTATCTATACTAATTAGGCATAGCTCTTGGTTTACGTTACTATTTCAAATAATTTGGTTTTCCTGTAATAGTTTCTTAGACTCTTTTTAGATGGATGTTAATATCTTCATGAAACAGAAGAATGACAGCTTGATTTTTTTTCCCCCCTCTTTCTAATAAAGAGTGACCATTCAAAACTGAACAGCCTTAGTGAGTGCAGAACTGTTATTATACAGGGTGTGAATTACAGCAAAAGGACTGTAAAATGCGATAGAATTTCGGACTTTGATAATAAAGGTTCATCTCAGATCTCTCGAGATTATAAAGGTGTTAAATGACTTTCTGTGCCTTTCTAATATTTCAGATTTCATAGTAACATCACTGTCGAGATCTGTTTGACATTCTATAACACTTTCTCAAACAACAGCCTGTCTCTTCTCCTGACAGGGAGCATGCTTTGAATGAAAGTTCATTAGTCTATTGAAACATCTCAGTTAATTGCTAAGCTAGTACCAAGAATTGTCAAGTTCATATTTCCATCTGTGCCACAAGCATAGCAATAAAGAATTTTTTTGGACAGGTTAATTTGCCTAAAATACCATGTAGTCAATCAGTGTAACAAAGTTGTTGATGGGAGCATCTGTCAAACTGGAGCTTTCATCAGAGCTGTCCCTCTTTGCTAGACGAACATCTCTGGCTTCCACGAGTTGGCAGAAATACAGCAAACAATAACAGCAGCTGCACTAGAATAATGTTATTCCGATGCGAAGCACCAAACAGCTGGGTGTTGCATTGGTAAGAATGGTTTATAGTTTAGCTTCTTATGAAAATAAAATTCAGTCATTCAGATATAGCATTGTTTTAATATTTAATTTAGATTGTTTATATTATTTGCATTTTGTTAATTTTACATTTCATATAATTTGCTTGAAAATAGCACTTTCTTTGAAAATGTGTATGTACACGTGTGTGCATAAAGATTCCTAATACATGGTGCTTTTCATTACAAAACAAAACCGAATTAAATGTCTGCATTAAAAGCAAATTAAATGTGTAAACTGAAATTATTTAAATGAATTGGGAACTTGCACTGAGATTTCCAAGGCATGCACTACATGGCCCACAGTGTGCCATTAATTTTCTGACAATCAGAAAGATCATTTAACAATTAGGTTCCAATCTTGTAATGCATTTCTCTCATCATTGGTAGCGCATGCAGTGACTACATCCAGTATTTGTTACATGAAACACATCAATGTTAATGGAGAGAAAAATACAATAACTCATTTTCCTACAAATAACATTTTTCATGCTCTAGGAGATGAGCTCAAAACTCGAGTAATTCCAGCTAAATCAGTGGATTTAACCTAGATTTACTGTAGTGTGAAACAGGGTAAAATTTGACCAGTAACATCCAGAGCTGCAGGGCATAAAAGGAATGAGATGTGATGAGTATTACAGTATCCAAAAATAAGTTTCCATCTGTACCTTTTCACTAGTTCAGAGAAGAACAGAGGTTCCTTGAAAATGTCTCTCTCTCTTGTTGATGACTATAAATACACGTGTACCTGTGTGAACTGCATAACTGCTGAATAGATGGTAGTTTTGTATACAAGTGCTTGTTTATGGGCATGTCTGCATTCTGTCACAAAACTTAGGATCTCTGAAAACTGAATTATGACTGTAAAGTGATAAAATTCCTAAATTCAGTACTGATGATTTGACCTTATGTGGATATGCTACTGTCATATTTGCAGTAAGAGTTTTAAGTGGAATTAGATCTTTGTCTTTTGGTAGGGGCACTGATCTCACGCAGTACTAGTGTAGGTACTTGTTCATTTTTAGTAAACACGTGGCATATTCTCTGCAGAAGGAATGTGGCAGATCTGTTAAAATTTATAACCTGTCTTAAAAGTGCATGTGCATTTGGGGTACGTGTAAACAAGGACAGGATAGGAATCAGTTAAACAGGAATGAAATGTTGCTTTCATTTAAGGCAGAAGAAACTTCACTTAAATAGGACCAAGTTTTCACCCAATATATGACTATATTGTTATATGATATAACCACTTTGGAAGGACACAAGAGACTGTTAGGTCTTTGTTACAGAGTGGTACAGTGCCAGCACAATAAGGCCAAATTGCAGGAATTGTAAATATGTGGACCATGTGAATAGACACGCGAGACAGTTTGACGAGGAGGGAAGGCTACCCTCTTTTTGGGTTGTTTGTTTTGTTTGCCTGAAAATAGAAAGCTTTTCCCATTGCTCTCCTGCTCCTCCTCCTTCTCCCCACCAAGCCAAGGAAGCAGGTCTTTCCCGCAGCTGCACAGTCAACTTGCCGAGCTCGCTACCCCGTGTCCGTCTATTTTAGCTGTGCGATGGGCTGACAGCCAGCTGGCGTGCAGGTTGGAGAGTGCTATTTGATGGAGAAGGGTTTTGTCGCACCATACCAGATAACGAATACTGAAACTTTCCATAGGATTATGTAACTTTTGAGGAAGCTTTCATAAGTAAAAACCTTAAATATTTTTTTGTTGCTGTTGAAAAGCCACAGGGCATTTCTGCACATACCTACACAGGTAGCACCAATAGCTGGATATCTACCGGGCATGTGAGAGAGCAGCAGGGAAGGGCCACGAGTCTGTAAGTCCCATCCCTCACATCTGAGCATGGACTATTAGACTTTTGGAAGCACAGTACATTTTTAATGAAAGTCTGTGAAATCTCTGAGGTTCACTCCAAGACAGGACCAGAAAAAGAAAGGAAAAAAAGACCAAAACACCACAATCCTCTGCATGGGAGTTTCTTGGCCATTTGTAGTTTTTAATCTCTGATTCAGTGCGAGGCTTGACCTTGCAAATTAACAATAATTAACCGACTAAAAGAGATGTTGCAGGCTGTTTATTTGCAAAGCACTTTTAAGATCCTCTTCTAAAAGGTGGTGAAAGTGTACCCAGCATTAATACTATTTTGGTCTTTCCTTGAAAAAGTGTCATTCCTCCTTCTGAATACATTTACTTTTCCATCATGGCTGGATTCCCTGGCAACTTCTTCAGTGAGGTCAAACGTATGTGTGTTAGAGAGAGTCTGCTGAATGGGAGAGTGTTATAAAGCTCTTCCGTGGGATATGGAGTCCCTTACCACTGCCTCATCCTGATGTATGGCAGTAGGTGGAAGGGAAGAGAGGACAAGGTGGGTAAAGATAAATTTGTGGAACATTTGATTCCATCCCCCATCCGTGCTGTCCTACTTCTCTCCAGACCTCTTAGATGAGAAGGGAGAGCAGTTGGCAGGGGGAAGACTTGGGCAATAAGAAAAGTCCGTCAATTTTGGAAGAACATTAGCCTATCATCTACTCTGTATTCTATCAGGCTGTGGGGGAGAACTTAGCTTGTCTTATTAATGTTATATCAATGTGTCTTATTAATAATGATAGAACCACTCGATACCATCCAAAAAGAATATAATAAGATCAGCTATGGTAAGAGGTCAGAGCACAGAGAATTCTTTTCTGAATACAGACATCCATACAAATGTATAGATAGGTTTCTTTCCTTTTTTTAGAGTTTGTTTTCTTAGCAAAGTCAACAGAGGTTTGCAGAAAGCCTCTACTATTTTCATTGTCCTGAAACTGTGACTTTTGCCCTTGGAATTGACCTGAATATCTCCGAATCCACAGATGTTTTCAGGCAGGTAGTCAATGTGGTATAGTTCCAAAAGTTTACCCCTGTTTGCCCCAATTACCACATCTTGTCATTGGAATCAATCTTGTCTTCAGAACCATTTCCTTATTGAAAATCTTGCCAGTAAAACCTATGGTTTTGTTTATTAGCAGATGATTTGTTGTTTGTTTTTTTTTCAAATATACAGCTTCAAAGTAGAGCGTTGTAGGTGTGGTGGATTTCTGCAGAGCTTTGTAGATGTGACTGCAGTGCCAGGCTGGGAAATACGAGTGCTAGAAATCTGGATGCTAGGATTCAGGACATGCCCCAACTAAAAAGTAAGTAATGTTGAGGTTGAACTGTGGCCAGAGAAGATCTCATCACAACAGTATTTTCTCCTTATTCGAGCACCCATCTTTGTAAATCCGCTGAGTTGGAAGTTGTTGCTTCCAATTTGGTATGTGAAAGAGGGTTGCTCCAGATCATACTTTTTTTTTCTTGTTTATATTGTTTGGACTTTCTGTTTTAAATGAAGGATGAATTGGAGGCAGTTATGAATTTTTCTATGTGGTTTGTATAAATTGATTTCAACTATGATTACTTATATTATTTAAAATCAGAATAATTGACCAGCTGTTAATGGCCAACTTTTGAAGAGAGGTCTTGATCCTGTGTTAACTTTACATTCCTAGAGGACAATTTCTCATGAAACCAACATAATGTGTTGCTAATGATTACTTTATCGAGTCCATCAGCTCCCTGGGAACCATTAAGCTAGAAGACCATCTGCTGCTATTAGTCCATGCTTGCCATTCCTGTGGTTTGACCTGCGGGTGATGTGCAGAGAGTTTGGCCAGTTTGTGCAAAGCAAGTGTCAAAAGCTGGAGGTTTGGGCAGGTGCTGTTTGTGTGAGTAAACTCTCAGCCACCACTGTTGAAGCCATGCTGAAGGTCATCAAGTTAGACCAGTTCTGAATTCACCGGGAATCCAGAAACAACCATTTATGGAGGCTTACTGAGATTGTTATATCTGTGATCAGAGACAGGACTAGAGAAAGCTTAAGAGAAAGTAATTTCCCAGACAATAGGAATAACAGGAGATATATTAGAAATTGCTGGAGTATCCTCTTTGAACCAACAGTGCTGTCTTAATTGGCTCCTTTTGGCAGATGAACTGCAGCATGGAGTCTGGGCTTGCAAAGCCCTAGGTGGCTCACAGGATGCGCAGAGGTTAACGCAGTCTGAGGCCCTGAGGGCCTGGTAGGGCACCGAATGACTTTCTACAGTTCACAACCGGTAGGATTTTACCCAGTGACTCTGTTGCTCCTGTATCTTCTGTGCAGTTAAAATGTTCTTTCCAGACAGGCTGCTAGTCGTGATTTAAAAGCAGCAAGATGTGGAACATGCCCCTCCTTTTGACCCTTTGTTACATCTCGTAAGTGCCTTTGCTGTAAAGAAAGTCGCACCCTACAGCTTATTTTCTACCTTCAGTCTGTGGCCATTAATTCTTGCTATTTCTTTGCTGGGTGGAGTTCCTTTGTATTTTCACTTTTTGGTTGTACAGAAGCCTTGAAATGTGGTTGTTGCAAGTCCAGAGATCTCACAAATACATGCCAGAAAGCTTGCCTGCTTTTATTCTGTGTATCAGTTGGTCTAATAAAGCACATTACCTCTTCCTATAAACTGTGATAACCTAACGTAAAAACCATTAGGGCTATGACAACACACCACCGTGTTGAATTCTTATGTTGCATCTTATATCTGCACTAACATTTTGGGTATGTGTATGCTTTTGCTTCACTTATTTCTGTCTGTGAGCTTGTGCTCTTTGTGGCACTATAGATTATGTCATATAAGAATGACAGTTTTATTTGCTTTTATTGTCCACGGTGGAAGCATTGCAGATTTGATTCTAAATTAATCTTTATTGTATTTTTAAATTTCTTCTTATTCCTTGACATAACCTCCTATCTCTCAGACTTAGCTTTGCTGGCTACAATCAATTTATTATTCATAAATTCTCTGTTTTGACAGCAGTAGACTGTATTCAATTACTGCCAAAAGGCCCAGTCATACCAGGCTGTGGTGTTAGAAAATGAATTGTTCAGTGACGCGATCTGTCTTAGTGAACATTAAGTGATGCTTTGATAATTATATAGACATACGTATGCAGAAAAAAAAAAAAGCTTTGGGAAGATTTTTTGTTACCCCCTGTGGAAAGCAGTAGAGAACAGTGAAGGAAGATAAATTGACAGATTGTTATTAGCTGAGGCATCGTGTAAAGTCAGCTAAGGCTGACTGTTACAGCTCTGCTGTGTGTGCCACTGGAGGGTGGACCACGGCAGAAGAGTAAAGACTGCAGCAATACATGGAGCAGCAGACAAAATTAACACCATCATTTAGTTTTATTTGTTACAGTTTTAAGTGAGCTGGAAGATAAAAATGTTTAAAATAAGCCCTTGGAGAGAGAGAGTGTACTGAAGAATCCCAGAATCTTCATATTTCCAAATGGCAGAATCGTACCTCTTCTATTATTGTCATGGAGAAAAAGGAAGAAGGGAAGACTAGTCCAGGTTATCTTTCTAGCTGACAGGTGAGAGGATTGACTGTGGTAGTTTTGAAGACTGCACAGGGTGTCTGTCAGAAGATGGCAAGTTTTGCTGACAGCATCGGATTTACAGACTTGCATGGGCACGTACGCATCCTGTACACCAAGACAGTGACTAAACGTAGGTTTCCTTCCTCAGACTACATTTCCCTTCCAGGATAAAAACACCTTCTTACTGAAATAAGACCCTGCAGACGCTGTGGGTAAAAAAGGCTATTTTACCCTAGGGTCTTTGTTGTGTCTTTTTGTGAGAATTAATTTTTGTCATTACTGCTTTACCTAATCGGAGTTGCTTGTGGGATTAAAACAGGTATAGGATGAGGACAGAAGAAATCTCTGTGCTCATTTGTCACGTGCTCAGGCTTTTTTCTAGAGCAAGAGTGGAGAAATTTGGCATCTGCTATCTTTTTTCCATCTGAGAATATGCAGGTTCAAATACTGAATTCTGCCTCATGGTGATTCTCAGGAGAAGCTGAGTCCCCAATTCCAGCAGCTGAGCGTAGTGGGAGTTTTAGAAGAACCTTTCTGAAGGTGATGGGATCCGTTGTGGGAGAAGCGCACTTGGAAATGCAGTCATTTCTGAATGTCTAAAAATGTGCCAGAAATTGGAACTCCAGGGAGCTGAATTCTTTTGAAGGTCAAGTCCGAAGTCTTTCAGATAACAATTTCATGTAGCACCTTGAGGAGGAAAACTGACTTTTCATTACTGAATCAGCTGATTCTCCTCACCAGCTTACAGCAGACGTCTTGGAAACTGGTAATAGTTATGCTCAGCTCTTCTAATAGTATTTCTCATGAGTAGATACTGAGGCAATGAGGCATTTCGGGAAGTCAGTATCATTGCAGTTATTTTACACTCAGAGAAACTGAGGCAGAAAGGTGTGTGCGAGGTCATTCAGTAACCCACTGGTAGAGCTGTGGATACAGCCCAGCCCTGCACTCTGCAAGCTCTTTTAACTGTTCAGTCCTTGTGACTGTGACAGAGAATCTTTTAAAAAGCATTTTCTTTCATGAATGCCAGCAAAACCGAAACAAGAGAGTCCAATAACAACTCTCCTCTTCTGTACCCTCTCTCATATGCATTTCTTTTCATTTCTGTTTCACTATTTTGTTTTTCTTCAGCAGTGATTAAGGAAAACATTCAAAAAATGAGGAAAATGTAAAAGAGAAAAAATGAAAACCCCCTGCATGAGAAAGGGAATTCAGATGCAGGAATTGGAGAGAAAAATACTGGTGCTGAAGCTAATAAATGTATTGATACTGTCAGGATAGGAATCCAAAGGGGAGGTTTTTTTGTTTTTATTGCGTGTTCTCAGAACAGTGGCTAACCTATTTATTTCAGAATAGGGCATTGCGGTGTATCTGTGAGCTTGTCCATGATTACTATATTCCACAACCTTCTGAACCGCCTGTAGCAGTTACTGGTATAGGTATAACATTGGATTTCACACCACCACATGTAGTTATTTCTGTATTTACTTCTACTTGCTCATATGGACATGCAGAAGCACAATCAAGTTAACTTCATCTTCAGTTTCTCTGTATTTTTTTACTGAAAGTGGTCATTTTTGCCTTTTTTACCTGTTCAGCTCTTGAAGCTGCATCTTCCTCACTGTGTGCTATCAGCAGCCCCTTGCTGTGACTTTCCTCTGGTACCTCGACTGATGGTATTGGGGCATTTTGCAAGGAGCAAGAAGTTATCTAGCATACAGACTTCTGGTATGACCATGTATTTTGTGAGCAGCTTTTTAGTTTGGCTTTTACGACTTACTTGGATCAGTTAAGGTTTCTCTGATACTTTCTGCTACCTGTGCTACAGCTTGCCAAATTATTAAATGACTGATCAGTTGGGTTTTATTCAGTAATGTATTCTGCCCATTAAAATATTATTCACGGGAGGGGAAAAAACCCATGCTATTCAATTAATATCAATTGCCAGCTCTTCTTAGAATCATGTCATAAAATTCTGTTATAACTATCTTACCTAGGGGTAAATAGCAGATGTTTTCTGTGCAAATGTTTCTTATAATGGAAAGGGAAATGGTGGAAAGTGGTGAAGGGGAAAAGCAGAAACAAATCGCCCTGCTGTATATTTCCTATATTAACTACCATTCTGTGAGATAGTAGTGGGTGTTTAAAAACCCATTGTTTTTTCTTGTTACTGATTAATGTTAGTCTCTAATACAGCAGGAGTTGCATTAATTGCCACTCTCCTTACTTTTTTCTCCATTCTTATGGCAGGTTGTCTCCAATATAAATAGGATGTTTCAGCATTTGATTTTTTAGTTACCTTGTCTAATAGGTATTTTGAATTCTCCATGCATAGTTTGGCATCTGTCTGCATCCCTTCCTTTTAAACTGATTATCCTCTACTTCAAACGATGAGTTCTCCAACTAGTACAATGGTTCCTGGAGAAGCTAAAATAGAATGTGAGTGGCATTGAAAACTTTGCCACAGTACTAGAAAATATCTTCTTCCTTGAGTCACACCATCATTGGTAAAACTCCAGAAAAGGAAGGGCCAGATGTTCATTTGGGGCTGTAGGGGGAGAGATTGGGTCTGCATGGCTAGATGGCATTCACAGTGGACTAAATTGGGCTGAAATAATCATGCTGAGACAATGAGAGATGGGCAATACATCTTGTTTCCCCAGAAAATGCTCTGGAAAGATATGAGCAGACTAGGTTTTGCTCCTTTCCCTTGTTTTTCTTCCCTTTTTTCTTTCTTTCTCTCTCCATCAGAATCAAATCTTCCACTGGAAAGGAGGAAAACCTAGGGAATATCCTCCTCCTGATTTTGTTTAAAAAAAAAATAAAGGCAGGGGTTTATTAACTATTTCTTAAAATAGTGCACATACATAAACAAGCTTTGAACTCATGGGAGAACCCAGCCTAAAGTGAGCTCCAGATAGCTCTCACCAGACTCTTACTCCTGGTAGGGGTTAAAAGCAACGTGGTGGGTTGAGGGTTTTCTTGTGATGACAGTGTGCAGCTACGTGTGTGTAGTTAGTAGCAGG
>NW_009595948.1:20542-41229 GCF_000690535.1 Cariama cristata
AAGGTATGACTTTGGTGGTTAGTTATCTGCTTCATCAGTCCTTAGAAACCTCAGCTCAACACAACCAGTCCATCACAACAGAAAGAGGATGATAGCTGAAGAGAAGCTGTGTTGCTCTAGGAGGAAGTCAAGGGGCAGAGAGAGCATCCAGAGAAGGAAAATAGTATGGATTCAGGGAACAGTGAGTGCTAGAGGGCTGCAGATGAGCTTTGGATGCTCAGTAATGATACTTACTGACTTTTCAGTACCATGGCTCACCAGGTACATCTGCAATCATTGATGGCTTTTCTTTTTCTGAATGACTTTCATGCATGGGCATTGCGGATAAAGAACACGTCATCTTCCTTTCATTGAAGCAATACATCCCCTCCTGAGATTGGCAAGAAAACAGCAACCTAAAGCACAGTTCTGCAAGGGTTGGATATTCCAGGAGGTCTTCACGTTGCCACTAGATCTGTCTTTAGTATCCCAGGAAGAGAACAACTTTTGCAAGCTCAACTTTTCCTTCTTCTGTTCTTCAGCTAACTGAAATGCTACTTTCATCCTTTTGTATATTCAGTTGTAATCCGAATTTCACGCTGTCTTTGGTCATCCGCTTACCTACATACCAAAGCAGTTTCTCAGACTTTCTGGTAAGGAAATAATCATCAGCATAAAGTTGATTGCAGCATCTGCACTCCCCTCTTCTTCCCCCTCCCTATCAATGACACCATCAAGTCTGGCTCCAATGATAGTGAAGCAAAAAAAGAAGAAACCAGCAAGACTGGATATTGCTGTCCAAAAAAAAATTATGTACGTGCAGCACATACCCAAGTAAAAATACCACAGTCTATGAGACTTGGAAACCATTCATGGAGTTCATCAAAAGCAATGAACTAAATATGCTAGATCAACAATGATTTATTATCTATCTACCTGACCCCAGCTGACGTAATCAATACATTTATGATCCAGACTGTAAAGTGTCTAAATTATATAATGTACGTTCTGTGACATCCTACTCTAGCATTAGCAAAGGCAATTACTCAACAGGGTATTGATAATAACCACTGGCTACATCAACTTGCATGGTAATTTAACACCTTATGTCTCATTGAATTAATTGATTTCCTTTATTGGCTGTATATATAATTTGCTGTGGTTTATTATTTTTTTCTCTCTCTCTCTTGGTGAATACTTCGTGCCTACTATGCTGTAGTAAAAGAAAAAGAGTATGTTAATGGAAGTATTCAGGTCTTGAGGGGCAACAAATGGGATATTATTTCGTAACATATCATAATGAGTTTACTAATAAGTAATAATCCTAATTGTCTCTCACACATGATGCAGCTACTGAGATACCAAGGCAAACCCAAGTACTCTGTCTTCCACCTTACCTATACTGCAAGCTGAGAACCTGCAAAATACCTGCATGTTAGAGGGATGCTGTGGCTCTCGTGCAGTGGAGAAGTGCCCATCTATAGCATTTTTCTCCATGAGGTGGTTAATGGGACTTTGCCAGCTAAAGAGATGGTGGAGCATGTGCATCAGGCTATATCTGCTAATTGCATCAGGCTATATCTGCTAATTGCAGTGAACTTGATAGCATACTGTTGCGAGCCTGCCGTGGGTAAGGAGTAGTTCTTGCCAATTGTTGTTTGCCAACTCTACCTCATTCCCTTCATCCCTTACACCTCCACCCCCAAAGCCCCTGTAATGCCATCCTGCCAGGCTTTTTAAATAGATTTTATTTGAGAAAATAATGCTTTCAAAATTTATCCTTTTAATTGTGTTCAAAACCACCCAAACGTGGTCCGGGGGGGCTTTTCGTCTTCAAAGCGATTTATAGCACTAGCTGATAAATATTGTGTTACAGTTAATATATCAAAGCATAATGTGGTCTGAAACAGAATTGGTAGGTCATCCATCTGTGTCACATGAAAGGAACTGTTTTGCTGGTTTGGTCTACTATTTACCTCTTTACCAAACTAAAGGAAATAACTTTGTAGTGAATCTTCAAAGAGATCTTAGATTGCCTTCTCCTTTTTTTTCTCTTCATAGGGATTTGAAATAGTTTAAAAACATCAGGATCCTGTTGTGTTTGGAAAAGGTTTCACGTGCTGACCTTAATCTCTGTACTGTTTCAGCTGTCAGGTCAGCTGTTTTACCAAAGCTAGTGTCAGTCTCTTCAGAACCACATGCCTTTCTGGAAAAAATGGGTGATATTTTTTCAGGTTAACCAGATTAGGTGCAGGTGCTGGCTGCAGAGACCTCTATTTTTCAGTTTCACATAAACTCAGTTCTGTCCCTTTAGATATTTGCTGAACATTGTTAAAAGAATATTACCTTATATATGAAAATTAGGGAATGGCAAGGTCGCAAGGTAATCGGAGAGAGCAGTGCATCTGAAAGACCAGCATTTCTCATTCGTGGTTTTGCAGCCCATTAGATGTGTGGCTCTAATCAGTCACATGAGAAAACTCTAAAGGCACCTGGTGATTAAAGCCACCTTTTCAAAGATAGCCTCTAAAAAAATATACACAGCAATTAGCTTAGTAAATTGGCCTGCTTCCTGAAACATATTAATTCTTTCTGAATTATTTAAAGTTACTTCTTTTTAGTTTAGAAAGTTAAAGATTTATTGGTGATCTTGCACTCTGTGTCCTCAGACTCTGAATTAAGGATAAAATTAAAGATATAAAGCCCATGATGAAATGTGAACAACTGCCAGCTACAGCTGTGAACAGTTTTTAGAAATGAAGGTACTCTAGTGTCCCCACTCACTCTGTGAGCCTGGGGGAGTTTACAGTGACCCCTATACTCATATCTGTATTTAAATTCATAATTTGATGTTCTTGAAATGTAATAAAGAGTTTTGGAAGAAGAACATTGGCTATCATCTTTAATTACCATCCTTAAGAAAGCCTCCAAATTTCAGCTACCACAATCTTTTATTAAACTATTCTACTGTTAAGAATCGTTATAAAAAATTCCATAATCCATCTTGAAGCCTTTAGTTTGAAGAATAAAAAAGGGTATAGACAAGGAGGTTCAGTTATAAGCGCAGAGCAGATACGAGAAGTGAGGGCTTGAGAACAAATCCTTGGGAAGCAGATGGAGCTTGTACTGTCTCTCTTTCTTCTAAAACCTCAGTTCTCAGCAGATCATCTTATGGTCCGTTAACTCCCAAAAAATTGAAGGGCAGATGCTTCTTGGCCCTTTAGAAAACACAAGCACTTCTAGTGAAGGAGCTGCCATTATAATAGATACTGCCTTATCTCTAGCCAAGTATTTTGTATTTCTTAGCATCACCCTTTTACTGTGCTAAGGGAGCAAGCAAAGTGGATTTGATAGCCACGTATCTTGTCTTGGACTCATTCTTGTTCCTCCTGTTGCCTTACACATGTTTCTCTTCTATCTGATGAAAAATGTTGTACTCATTTTTATTTCCTTATTATGCTAAGAATTAAACTTGGAGAACAGCGCCTAGTTGCATTCACTAGGAACTGATTCTTTAACTATAAAATTATGTTTTACGTATTCATGAAAATGGATCAATTAAAGTCAAGGGGACTACTCACATGAGTAAATGCTAATTAACAAAACTGATGCTCTAATGAAGAGGACATGATAACATTGCAGATAGATCCTGAATATTAAACATATTTTGCTCGGCAGAAGGAGGTGTTTATATTATATAAGCAGTTTATTAAATTTCTGGTTGTAAATAAATGCTTTGGGTTGGCTTTCTAATTGGTTAATGTTCAGTAGTTTTAGACTCAAGTGCTGTCTTGAGAAGTTAGGATGCATAGAGCCTAAGTGTGCTCTTAAGTCAGTGCTGATACGTAGCTTGGTGATACGTAGATTGCTGATACTGTCTAACTAAATCAACCCACGATGTTGCCATTACAGGTAGGTGGCTTTTCTGCAGTAAGAGTTTAAGATATTTTTTGCCCAGCTGGAAAAAAGCTGTCTTTTCTTTCCCTCTGAAAAATAAAATTAAAAAAAAGCTCAAAAAGCCTAATAATATAAAGAATGGACATCCATTATCACATGTAAGTCAGTGGGAGAGAGTCTTTAGAACAGCCTGGTAGCTGGATTTTCACATTAATTTATTTTCCTTTTCATGGAAATTCTACTTTCATCACCAAGTGAACTTGGTGCTAATTAATTAAATATGAACTATTGATTAATGTATGAAGAACAGTGAAAGCTGTGGCTACAGGACTGGTCTATTTTCAGAGACTTTTCTGTATTCTAACTAATATCTTCTTAATATTTCATAGTTCAGGTCTGAATTAACAGAAATAAACAACCTCTTTAAGGGAGATGAGAGGTGGTCCCAGCAATATGTTTTTACAGCAGGGCTGTGTACAAATCAGAACTTAAATGGGGACGAGGCCTGGGAGCCCTGTAGTACAGTACCCTGACCGTCATTCCTGTCCTGACTTACAGATGGACAAAGTATTGCACCAACGGCTGTAGTACGGTTTGCCTCAACTCAACAGGCAGGGATTTCCAGGTGGCACCAAGAAAAGCAGGGCATCCAGGGAATAACGCCTTTGACTTAAGCGGGAGTTAGATCAGATGCGTCACATCTTCTGTTAGGTCTTTTGGGGCAGAATGGAGATCGATGAAGATAGCATAGGCAGCAGAAACAAGAGGCACTCAGGAGGGGAGAAGATGAATGCGAATACAGCTGTGTCGCCAGCTGCTGAGTGTATCCTCTAGTCTTAC
The DNA here is from genome assembly GCF_000690535.1 of Cariama cristata. Classification (NCBI taxonomy): domain Eukaryota; kingdom Metazoa; phylum Chordata; class Aves; order Cariamiformes; family Cariamidae; genus Cariama; species Cariama cristata. Next base: position 25,259 of record NW_009595948.1, read on the forward strand.
TGCTTCCCGTTCCTCTGCCATCCTTTACTTTTCATTTCCACATTTTTTCTCGGATGCGGGGGCGGAGGAAAGGCATCCAGCAAGTCTTGTTGACTGAACCTTCTTTCTCTGTGCTGCTGATACCACCTAAATCCAGGCTTGTCCTTCTGACTTAAAGCTTAGCTGAAAATGCAAGCATGAAACCAAGCTGATTGAAGTGCCTGGGCATGCCTCTGGCATAGAAGTCTTTCACATGCAACTAGTAGGAGAGATGAGAAATGAGAAATGTTAGATGAGGACATTCAGCTGTGACAGATCCTGAAAATTGGGATCCTGGAAAGAAATTCTCTCCATTTATGCTTTCAACAGTGGATTTGTTTGAAAGGACTGCTAACTTTGGGCTATTACGGGCATATATTAGTTGGGCACCACTTCCATGGAAAATGTGACATGTACTATTGCTGAGGAACCAGCAACAAGATGTTTCATGTTGCTTCTCACACAGGTTATTTCTGATTTCTAAAATAACTTTTTTATGTTAATCAAAATTCTGTACAGCCTTAGCACTGAACAGCAAGACAAAATGGACCATAATACAATAAACTGTGGGAAAAGATTAAAAAAAAAAAAAAAAGTCAAAAAATACCAGCGTTCAAACACTAGTTTTTCAGTAGATATCATGTTCATGGAAGTTTAATCTTTGCATTTTCACAAGAAAATAAGAAGTATAGTAACATAGTACAATATCAAGCAAAACTAAATTATCCTGTGGCATGCATAGTTAATGGTATGTCCAGACATCCGTGTTTTTGCAAGCCCGTTCCCAAGATGTCCAAAACAGTAAACAGATATGATTCCATTGATGTCTAATGAATTTCACCACAAAAAGGCTTTTCCTCAATAAGATCTTTGAGACTGAAGTGACAGATGTCAAGGTGTTTTGCTAAGTGTGAGATGAAAAATGGATAGCAAACAAATGATTGAAGTCATTTATGAGATGTGATTTGGCCCAACCATGAAGGATGCATCTTATATAGGTGGGTTGGAGTGTTATCAATCACCCACGACATATGTTATTTGTGCATAATTGTGTGGTATTGACCCAATACTCAGTAATAAGGGTTCTGTGCATGCTTATCACATCATTTAATCCCAGCCTCATCTGTCATTAAGACATAATGTGCCAAATGTAGCATATTTCCACTCTCTATTCAGATATAACTTACTAGTATCTCCACTATAATCTGTAATTGCCTTAATACCAATCCACAGAAAGCTAAACCTCTCCAAGCTAATCCTCTTCTAGCACTCTCAGAAAACAACAGCTTTTGGTCAAAGAGGCTATATCTAGATTTGAGCAGGGTTTTCCAGAGTAATACATTATGATGTTAGTGTTGGTTTGCATGGTAGAGTGCCTTTGATGCATGGTCCATCGTGTAGCATCCTACATTCACTCTTTCGGATCTGCTTAAGCCTGATAGATGAATGGGTAATTTCAGGGCTGTGCTGAGCAGTAGAACATCGGCTGGTTAGCTTGGAGGGCCCTGCAGTGCTAATTAAGATCTCAAATGTGTCTTGATGACCTTCACTCTGCTTACACATGTTGTGGGAAGGGACACAGTCAGGTGGGGTCAGGACAGATAGGTTGTACTCTGACATACTAAATATCGATTCATTAAAATAAATGGCATTGGAAGAACTTGGAGAAAAAAAGGATTTGTAAGTTGAGTTACTGAATGAACTAAGGACATAGTGTCTAAGCCATGATCTACTGAAGTCAAGGGAATCTGGAGGTTTTTATTATGCTTAAAGAAAGAAAAATTCAATCATCATTAATCACTACAGACAGTGATAGGGGTGCCTGTTTTTCCGATTATGGTGTTCTTTGTATTTTACAGTAAAGCATCTATGCTTTTTTCCAAGGAAATCTCAAAAGTAGTTGAACATTTTATATATTTTACAGCATTTTGGGGGATTAAAATGTCAACTTTTTTCACTTTCTGGGAATGCACTGTCTAACAAGTATCCTTTTCCATTTTTCATTATTTTTGCAGTAACATTTATAAAAAAGTAAATTAAAATATTTAAACACAACACACTGAAAACATTTGTTCATGCTTGCTGGACAGATTCCAACTTGTGTAATTAAATCTTGCAGTCTGTTACCTAAATACTTCCTGCGGTTTCTACTCAGTGTAGTCTCTTTCCTTAGTTTCTGGCCTCAACTAGTTTTACTGTTGCTTTGCACTGCAGCACAGCTGCCACATTGTATCACAAGGATGGCTGCATTTCTTTGGGAAAAATGACTTTCATATATAAATAATTGTTAAAGTGCTTTGGAAACCTCCCTGGGGTGAAGAGCACCATTGAAAAATAATAAGCCTTACAAATACATTATTAATATTGATCCCGTTGTTCATTACATTCAAAACCAGGGACACAGAGAAGGTTAATCTTACAGTCTGTATTATACCTCAGGACTCAGGGAACCTGGGTGTCTCGTCAAGCTCTACCCCAGCCGCCTCTATGAGACTGGACAAGTCATTTATCCCTTTGTGCCCCACATGCCCCTTGGACTTGCTTGCTCCGTGGCTTATTTAATATGTATTTTTATGCTCTTCAGAGCAAGGGCTTTTTGTTCGCTTGGGTGGCCCGTTCTCTGTTTGTACTGGTGAGGTGGAAATCATGAAGCCAGGCTGGAACAGGCAACCAGAAAGTCCTGATATGTGGGTTCAGGTTTATGCTACCTTTCTTGTCACTGCCCTTTGTGTCACTACCCTTTACAAGAGAACATAGATATTTTTCTAAATTAGAAACGATGAAGTATTTCTCACTGTTGCACACAAGTGATCACCCAGCAGACTTGTTTGTTCTGTGTTGATTTTCTGTTGCACAGTGTAGGCATTTAAGCTCTGTCCACTGCCACCTTTTTTATCCTTCTTCCCCCTTATCTACTCTTTTATAACCTTGGAAAGCAATTTGTAACACATGTGAATGTGCAGAAAATACTCACTGCTCATTCCCATACGGTAGAGCAGTTAGTTACAGCTGTCCTTTAGTTTGAGTGCAGTCCTTCACTTTATGCTTAGATTAACCAATGTTCCAACTGAATTTGATGTTACCTGTCTTTTATTGCTGTGAATTATTTATAGCAGAACTGTTGAATCATCAAAACTTGATTCCTGAGACTATAATTTATGCTAAGATATTAATCCCATGTTCCTATTAAGATTTATCCCTCTGTTCGTCATTCTGGATTCCTGAATTAAATTTAATTATTCCATCTTTCTCTTTTACCATCTAAATGCAGCTAGGTTTGCATAGTAGAAGTATTAGACTGCAGTGACCATGTTGAGGTCAACCACAAAATCTGTCTTTCCTGCTTACCTGTAGGTGTGCATTTGAATTTGTATCACAACCAAAGGTAGCTAGCTCATGGTTAGCACCAAGGTTAAAGATAAACCTCTTCTATAGGTGGTGCATTTCTGCATGTATGGATGCAATATTTGGATTGGTCCAGATAGAGACTGTTACATTCATTTTCTCCAAAGGTGATTTTTTGGTGGCTGTTGTTTCCTGTGTAAATAAGTTTGCCCTAAGGGGGAAAAGAAAGTGTTCTCCAGTTAAGGAGACATGCAAAAACTGCCTAGTGGAGAAGATCATTAGCCTAAGTAGTAGAAACTGTGAGTACCTACTCTGCTTCTTCCCTCATCAAACAGTAATTTGAGAGAAGTTGATCTCTGGCAAGTCAGCTTTCTTTGTATATTCACTATGGTGTGGAGTTTTCCGTCTAGGTCTGGCAGAATTACATTTGCTGATGGGTGCAGGTTAGTGGGCATGAAACTGCTCCCCAAAGAGTGAGTGAGCCCAAGTGATAATGCAGGTGGAGCCCAGCAGTTTTGCTGCTCACCAGGGTGCATCTTCCTGAACCACCTACTTGTGCCTCTTCTTTTCTCTTCCTGTCCTCCTTCTGCAGGTTAAAGCTTCAGGAGATGGGTGCAGGTGGAAGGTTTTTCTCTCCAGCACTGAGTTCCATGGTTATTTTATAAGTAGCTTCTTGGAACAAGTGTTTCCTTTATCTCTTCTGTTTTCCTCTTGCTTGGTCTGGTGGGCAGAAATCCATGTGCAGCCTGGAGGTAGCATCCACAGCCCACATTGTATCAGCTGAGGCAAAGGGTGTTTGAAAATGTGCCTGGGGCAGAAACATGGGCTGAGCGTGTTTCAGGAAATTCCAGCAGCCAGAGGAGCTGTGTTGGATGAATGAGTTTAAGCATTATGGGATCATTGCAAAGGCAGGTGCCAAACTGGCTCTCTGTCTGGTAGCCTGGAGGATTTTGCAACTCCAGGGTGAAATGTGGCTGCTTTTTTATCTTCCTGTGTCTTCCCATGAGCAGAGGCCAGCAGGAGGGAGGATACGGGTCTGTGATTTCTCTCCCTCGCTTCAGGAAAGAAGAGTAATGAAACACAAATGAAAACTTACTAACATAAACAAATGAATCAGAAATGTTTGAGGAGGTAGTTTATCTTCCCAGGCTCTGAAGGCTGGACTGTGCAGCTCAGCAGTTGTGGACTGCCCCCAGCCCAGAGTCCAGGCTGTCCCTTACATCTGCACCATCCTCCTGCATTTGCCCTGCTCCTTTGGAGTCAGCAGGGCTCCTGCACTCAGAGGGTCTGCAGGTTATGGCAGTGCATTTCGTTTTGTGCGACTACAGCCATTCACCCCAAGCCTTCTTGCAGATGATTTTAGGACCTTTTGTAATAATTACTGTTTTCTTCCAGGCATTTCTGCATCTTTGTATTCTAGTCAAAACCCCTATCTCTTGCGCTGTTAGTAATGTTGTTATGGCAGAGAGATCCCCCTGGCTTTATTAGACGCGGATTTATACAGTGCTTCTGTCGAATAATTCAAGGCAGGACCCAAGTCAGGGCTCTGGGTAAAAGCCACCCATAAAGGTAGGGCAACCCAGGTACAAAAGTCTGCAGCCATAGTTCTAGTTCATCTCTGGCTTTTATCTGCATATCTGATAAAAAATAAAAATTTTATAAAAACTCGTGATTTAAATAGAAAACAACTCTCTCAACAATTCTTCCTTTGGAGTACGCATATATTCACATAGCAGGATTTGGAAGACCTTTTGGCTTTAGGTACCTACTGCTGATTCCTTAGGAAGCACACATCCAAAGCAGGAGTAGGGCATTTTGTTTATATATGGATGGCATCTAACCTCTGATGTTTGATTGCCTTTCGTTTGTTCTGAGAACAGAACTTAACTCATCTTCCTCCAGGGTGGCGGGGTTAGACAGCTTCTGGTACCGTTTGGTGGAATAACAATAGTGCCGGCCAATAAAGTGCAACCCATTTAAAATCATTCCTAATGACTTAAAGAAGGAAGAATTTCACCCAGAAGAACCATTTCTGCATTTTAAAAGATTTTCTACAATACTTTCCTGTGAATGATGTGCTCAATGCAAACCCTTGATCTTCAAATAGTTGTTGTCTTTTCAGTGATAAGTGGCAGAGTTCTGCTGTGCTTCTGTGTAAGCAGAAGTATTCAGGTGTGGTGTTTGGCATTGCTGGAATGACAGATTCTCTGCACTGTCTGAAAACACTTAATGTTCATTTAAATAATTATGCAGAATATGCAGGTACTCATATCTATTCTTTTTGAAGACCTTACTTGACCATTTGAAGCATGATGCAGCAATGAGATTAGATTAGCATTGCCATTGTCAATGGGGCTTCCTTCATTTACAGTTGTGGTAGTTAGATTTGGGTTTTCATTTGCCTATTTTTTTGATTGAGATCCAGGATACAGCTTCTTTGCATTGTTGTATGCAAATAAGAATAATATTTAAAACATATAGTACTTTACATATTCCAAACACTGTGGAAACATTTGCAGTCATTCTCACAACACCCTTGTGAAGTACATAAATATCATAGGTATTACTTTAATGCAGTTTTGCATGGGAAATAACAGTTTGCAGTATTGCCAATGAAAACAAGCATCAGACCTCCAAGACCGAGAATGATATGAAGGGACCTGACACGTTTAGCATTTATGTTTGTATCTTAGTTTTTGAGCTTTCAGAGATTACTTTTTCAATTTTTCATGACAGTGAGGAATACTAAAAACCTCTTTGCTTATAATGAATGATGGAATAATGTCACATGTTTCCTGAGGCTGGAGCCCCTCAGAATGCTAACAAAATTTCACAAGACTTACAGGCAGGGACTGTATCCTGTGCCCTGAAGTAAATAGAGATATTGTCATTGAATTTGGTAGGATTTGTGTAACACCCATGTCTCCTGGGTAGAGTTGGCAGAATTTCAGGGTCTGGTCATGATAAAAATATCAGGTTTCATGATTTGCCATAGATTAATAAAGGAATCCTGTTAAAACTGTGTGTGGAGATTAAAATTTCTGGAAAAAATGAAACAGTAAGCAGTTACCATTCTACATGCCGCAGTGGTATTTGCGTGCCTTTCGCTGGCCTCAGGCTTTCCGCCTGCTCATCTCTTGTGTCGGTCTGGGTGTCTGGACGTCCTGAGTGAGGAGATTGCAACCATGTCTCCAGTGGTTCTTTATGTTCCTGTAGCCGACAAACCTTTTCTCAGGTGGAGAGGATGAATCTTATTGGCATTAACATGCTGATTGAGTGGAAATTACATTTACAAATGTGCAATACACAGCGTGATGTGATGTTTGCGTCCCTATGAAAAGGCATCTGGTGGCTGGTGTGGTGGCTCTTGAACTCTCTGCAGCTACTTCTCAGCTTGAGTTACTCTGTGCTGGGTTTCCTCATTTTTATTGAAGGAAGGATGACCTTATTGTACAAAATTACACTGAGATTCCTAGCAAACAATGAGGAATTTGACGATGTTACCCTTGTATTCCTTGAACTGGATTTCTGTTTCTACCAGGAAAGAATAAATGAAACAACAATTGGTCCATTTATGCACCGCTGTCGGGAAGTGAGTGACCACAGAAGGAAACCAGACATCCTATAATCTATGGTCCATAGGAACTCTTTATTAAAAAGAAAAAGGAAGATATTTATCCATTATGTTACTCTCCTATATTTATAGGGATCTGAATTCATATATCTAGTCATTGGTACTAATGAGCTTATCAGAGTCTTTAAAGTGTTTTGTAAATCAACTAGACGGAGCTTACCCAGGCTGTCCTTGAGGCAGCTTTTTTTCTTTTTTAAATAGATGATTATATTTCTTTCTCTAAGGTATTTACGTGATCTCCAATACTGAATACTGATCTTCAGTACATCTCCAGGAATATAGATGGCACAGGGAGGAAATGACTGATTGGAAGAGTGGGGAATTGAGACCCACTCTGATATCCTGCATCCTAAGCAAGTATCCATCCTACTGCAGTTATTGCTGTCTCGTAATATTTGTAATATGGCTATATTCAGAGGCAGATGAGCCTTCCCTCCTGTGCAACACTCTAAAAGTAATTTAAGCTTATGAAGTAAAACAAGTATTCCACAATTATTAAGAGTTTATCATTTACTTTTCATAATTCCGCCTATCATAGGAAAGGATTTCATCAGCTCTGCAGAATCACAGCAATTTGAAGGATGCCACAGTCTCAGTATCAGTTTTAGCAGACTTAATCTTTTACTTCTCTAATACCTAACTGATTCTGTAAATGTGAGGTGCACATTTCTGCAGGTTTTGTTCATCTCTAAGATAAGTACATAAAAAAATTGTCTTACACTGCAAGGCCTTTCAGCTCCATCTACAGCAGAGAATGTAATTATGCCCATACCATTGATCAGGGGACTCCTCCCATCACTACAGTCTGTATAGCATCAGGATTTAGCATTTAAACTATATTTAAGTAACTGATGTATTAGACAAAGGAAATCATGCCATAACTGGATTGCAGTTCTACTTTTAGCTCAGCATGCTTGTTGAATAAGGGCCAGACTTACTTGTTTCCTGGCGTTTCCTTTATTGTAGGCTGAGGAGCAGCGAATATCTGTGTGCAGTTGGAGGTTTCTAGCATTTCACTTCACTGAATTCTCTGTTCCCTGTTGTCTCGTACAGACTGTCAACCATTTGTATTTCTGAGTTGGAACTAATCAGACCCATCTGGTCTTGCTGACAGTGCGAGCCAGGAGAATAGCTCTGTATCATGATACAAGATCCTGGAACTTGGGACACGGAGAAATTTACTGCCTCGCCTAGTCCTGGTTTTTAATAAACTGAATAGTGCCATAGTGTAGCTCATTTTCTCCTTTGTGTTTTTTTAATCAAAGAAAGCAATTATCTGTCAGAGCACAAATATATAAATGCTAAGCAATCCATAGATTAAAACGTCTCCTTCTTGCTTAACCTGTAAGTAGTTCTTTGCATTCGTACTGGATGGAGAATTTTGTGCTGGAATGAGTCTTTCAGCCACAGAATAAATTAGAAACCAGACAAAGAATAATTATTGTCTTTTCAGTGTTTCTAATATCAGCTCGTAAATTAGGATTGGTAGTGTAAGAGCTCCTGTTGTCTAGCCTGCATTGGAAAGGGCATCCAGGCAGCTCCTACGTTACTAAAAGAATGCCAAATCAAAGGCAATGCGAGGCACTAATGCTGCATATTGTATGAAGTGTGCATCCCTGTGAGTATTTGAATTATGCGTTCATTGTGCGTTAGGGAGAGAATTCAAGGCAAATCAAAGTTTGTATTGATTTTGGGACCAAGGGAGGGGTTGGGGAGGATTATCTGAATAATTCTATTATTCACCTTTCTGTTGGAAAATTAAAGTGGATAGTGCAAAGAGCACTACTGAGAGAGATAAATGAGCTGCTTCATTTCAGAATGAACTCTCGTCTGAGAAAACTGTTGATATTATGTGCCTAAATTCCTTAGGTACTTAGTAGAGTTATCTGCATAAAATATTCTTTAAATTCAAGAATGACTTCCATCAGCCCTGTAATGATATCAGAGGATGATTGTGCTCCCGTTTTATTTCAGTGCATGTACACAAATACTCCTGTTGTATAAGATTATTAAATCACAAAGAGCGTGTTTTGTGATTATTTAGGATGGATTCCATTTCAGTAGCTCCAAACCTTGCAACAGTGTTCAGAGCAGTAAAATAAAGCTGTAAGATGAAGAGAGTTGTTGTTGTCCTGAATGAGAAGGGACTCTGTAATTGAACTTCTACCAGCACCTTTACCATTGTAGTATCAAAGGTACATAATTTGATATAGCCAGTTACACACCACCTCAGAAATCTTGAGGCAGAAATGCTGTGTTGGAGGTGTGCTGGAGGACTTAGGGACTGTACTGAAAAATGTGAGAGCCAGATCACAGCTTTGCAGGATCCAGAGGTGCATTTGTGTCCCTACTCCATCATGGCCCTGTCATGCAACTTAGAAGTAGTTTTAGTACCAGTGGATTTAGTTTGGCAATGTTAGCACTTTTTACTGATTAACTTGAAAAAAGAGAAATTTAGAAAGTCCAAAATCTCAGTTGCCAACAGACAGAAAACTAACCTGACTGGAAAGAGGACGGAAACTAAACAGAAACCTCAAGGTATCGTGTTGCACAGTAAAATTTGGAGGCAGAAAGGGTAAACGAGGGAGAGCACAGTTTGCTAATCTGGCATGGAAATAAGAAACAAGAGCACTAGTCACAGCTACAAAACTGCCTTACAAGGAATTTCTCAGCCTTTCTGCTCCTACCCCAAAATCTGTTAGGGAATGTGAAGAATATTTGTTCATGCTGTAGGAAGGGGTGAAAAGGAGGTGTTATATGGGTGAACAACAGCACTGGTGGAAACAAGGTGCTGAAGGAAGAACTAGGGTTTTTGCAAAAGCTTTTTGGCAAGAACGCATCTCTAAAGATTTTCTGTGGTTGTAAATATCCCATTTTCCTCATCCTAGAGAGGAAAAGGTACTGGGGATAAAATCTCAAACTACTTTTGAGCATCTTACAGGATTTTCACTCTGGTTTTGAGTCCTGTCTCAAATAAGCTCCTACTTGAGTCAATAGAAATTTGCTTTAGTCCTAACGCTGTAAAAACCAAGTAAGCACTTTGAGATTTGCCCCATTGATTTTGCCAAGTTTTGGTTGAGTGAGAACTTAATAAAGATGTTTGGATTGTGAAGATAAAGAACTGACTTTTGACGTCCTGATTCAATTTCTATCCAGTCATTTTACGGATTAACTCCCCTTGAGTTAAGTGCAAGGGCTGAGTCAAGATCCAGCCCTCAGTCCACTGCCAAGAGTCAATGCCTGCTTCCTTTAATCTGCCCATGGAGATTTCGAAACTTCAGGGAAGAAACAACCACTGTTTCTGTGATGAGTTCAATCATGGGGCAGGGGTCATACTGACTGCAGGCCACAGAAAGTTAAAAGGAGCCAAAGCAGAGGGAGGGATTGGGAGGACATTTAGTCCCTAGAGCAGAAAGGGAATTTTAAGGGCTGCAGGGCAACCCATGTGTATCAGTGGAGGAGAGTGGCGAAGTAGTTGCTACAGTTAAAGGCATGACATTTAGCTGGTGTTGGATTAAATCCCAACCTGTAGAAGGAAAAGGGCTGTGTGTTGGTGGTGAGCAAAAGGTACCAGGAAGGTGAGTTGAGTGCCTTGCCATGGCGAGGAGCATTCACCACACTGATCTGCCCCATCAGCTGCAAAAATGGTTCCACATTTGGAGACCAGTGGGCTGAGAACATTTCATTTCTCTATAACCCAAGCTAAGCATTGCAACCTCAGAGGGATTCAGGAGCCCGATGTTTTTTTGTGTATTGATGGAGGCTACCTGCCTGAGTGGGGTCCCTGCAGTGGGCGGCGTTGGTATCTGTGAATGGCATGTGCAGCAGCTGACTGCTGTGGCTGTCCTGCATCAGAGAATGTCATCTCTGTGCTGGGCAGAGGTGCTAAGATCCCCCTAGGTGCATTGCTCGCTACACCCCTATATTACACAACATAGACACTTCAAAACTCCCAGTCAGCCTCCTCTAAAACAGAAGAGTAGCAACGAAGCAGCCACTCATACTGTAAATGTCCCTTCTTCCTTCAAAGGCAGAAATCAGACTGTTTTCGTATGGCTTCCAGAGTTTCTGACATCATTATTCTTCCTTTTCTATTATTTTCTTTTGTGTCTTTTTAAAATAATTTATGTCTACCCTTTCAAGCACATTCTTGATGTATCCAAGATATTTCCTTGAAGATGCCCATCTGAGTTTGGTGGGATATTATGTAGCATTTGTACAAGTTCTCATATATAGAAAATACATTTGGGAAGGGTGGAAGATCTCAAACTTTGGGGGAGGGATGCTTTTTTTATAAAAGAAGACTGCTTGGCTTAAGGTAGAGTCTAATAAACCAGCAAGATTTTGTTTAGAAACAGGAATTTTATTTTTTGATTTACATAAGCATGACATAGTCTCTTAAACATTTTAAATCAATTTTCTTTATGCTCTTGGGATTCAAAACCCACAAAATGGATTTCTTTCAAATTTCTTGTATGCCAAGATTCAGCCCAGAGGGAATTTTTTTGTGGCTTAAAATAGGGTTTTGTAATGAAAAGCCCGACAGATTCTTTACTATACTATCAGTAGGTACAATACTCTAATATATAATATGAGATTAATTTGTATTTTAATGAAGTATCTTGAACAGAATAAAGGGAGCATTTTAACAGTATTAGTTGAAATCTCTTGTTAGTTTGGTTTGGCCCAATGTTAAGAGAATGCATCTTCTTTTGTTTCCACGGTTCAGTCAAGTGAGAGCATAAGTAGCAAAACTGTGATACAGGGAGCTTCGACCTTTCAAATAGTTGAATATTTCAATACTCTCTTCCTTACAAAAGTTGATTCATTTTGAAAACATAACTTCTCTGTCAGCTTCTCAGAATAAAAAAAATGTGCTGAATTTCTTTGTGTGACATATCCCTTCTTCCCAATTTCTTCCTAAAAAAGAAAAAAAAGGGCCTTTCCTTCCATCTGTTTTAAACCCTGGCAGTCATTTGCTCACTGCCGCTCAGCAAATGTGGCCCCGAAGCACAGCTCTTCAACACCAGGGCAGAGAGAGGACATGGTGCAACCTCACCACCGCGAGACTTGGGCTGACGCAGCAGCCTGGAGTCCTGCTTCCTTGGGAGCTATGCGCAGCCTGCAAAACTCTGGTCTTTCTCTGCTCAGCTTTTGCTTTTGCTTGTTTTCACCTGCACATGCATGTGATTGCTGCTTTGTTGTGCATGTTGGATTACTGAAGGATTTAAAATTGTTCATTATTAGAAAGTTTGTTTATATATGCATATATGCTTTATATGCATTCTAGTTGTATACATTGGTGCACACACCTGTGTGTGTATATATATAAATATACGTAGGTATGTTTGTGTACCTTTGTATTATATGTCTAAAGTATCTAGTACTGGTCATTGGCGAAGATAACATGCAATTCACAGCAGGACCTTTGATCTGATCTAGTGTATTAAATCTCACGGGACATAAAGCTTGATAAGATTTGTGAGAGCCCTGATTACTTAGGTAAGAAAGATGGCCAGAGTTGGATTAGTAAAGACTATAAACCTCCATTCTTTGGAGCAAGTTCTAATTAAGGGAGTAATGAGCAACATCCTTGTGCTGATAATATCTTCCGTAGCTGACTGCTGGGAGGTTGTTAGATGGGCTCTGCAGCACAGGGATGGACTGCAAGTGGGAAGGAGGTTCTAGACCATTGGCTTCATCTCAAACAGCAATTTCTATCTTGCTCAAATATAAACTGCATTAACATTACTATAGAAAAACTTCATTCAGAGTTATTTCAGCTTTGCCCAAACCAGAATCTAGTCCATACTTGGTGGAACAGGAGCATGTGTGCAAAATAATGTACACGGTATCCTTTGTGTCACAGATACGTTACAACCATTGAGCACCAAAGTGATTAAATGTGCGCTGAACTGATTTTGAAATTTTTATGGGTGCTGTAAAAAGCAAAGCCCTTTCTCCATGTTTGTGCTAGGAAAGTTGTATACCATGGATGTCTGATCCCTGTTGCACATCTACATTGGCTTTGAAAGTGGAAGCTATGATATTATGTAATCTTATCTTGAAGGCAAATATTAGCTAATTTAACCAGATATAATCTAGGCCCAAATGTCTACACTGCTCACCGTTGAAGCAGTGCTTTTAAAAGGTTTCTTAAAATAAGCACAAATTTTAAATTGTATGTTCAGCTCACAGTGAAATAACTAGTATTTAACTTGAGCATTGGTTTCCCTGTGCCATGCACTGCTGATTTACTGAAGCTGGACAAAGTAATTCCCATCAGCATTGATTGAGAATGTCCAGGTTTTGCCTTTCAATTAATTATGAAACAATCTGTTGTCAGCATTCCCAACAGATAGTGAGACTTTGCCATTCAGAGTTAATGTGGATGAATGTGGATGTACTGAGACACTGGGAAGAAAGATTGTAATGAAATTCAGACTGAACTGTACTGGAGAAAAAGGGCAGAGGGGAGAAGAAAAGAATGAGCATATTGAGATCCTGGACAAATAGAGAGGGGCTGGTGAATCGTTCAATTCAAGCAGGCAGCATGGCTGCTGAGCTTGGAGGGACTTGGCATGAGGAGTGAATAACGCAACATCTCTCAGTGAGCAAAGTCCATCTGGGCCCCATAAATGAGCTGGGCTGGAGGGGACGGGAGCAATGGAAATGGAAAACTGAGAGCTCTTTTCCTGAGCTGTCACCAAGATGGTGTGTTCACACATTCATCAGCTTCCAGGTGCTCATCTGCGATAAGGACATAGTAGCAGCAGCAAAAACTTTCAAACCAGATAAAGTTCACGTAGGTCCATCATCATAGTATCTCTTTCATTAATGTTTCTAACTACTCATCTCTCAGAGTGCATCGAGGAATGTTACACGAATGCAGATCAGTAAAAAGATCCCTTGATGTTGATTGCTGATGCGCCTAAATGTGTTAGACCCAGAAAGTTCTGTGTTTCACACAGGCACGCTTGTCCCTACAGTATGCATATGTGTATATTCCTCCCTGTCTGTAGTTACGCAGACATGTGAACGCATTTAGTGTTCATCCAGCTGTCTAAAGGGATTCAGTTCCCCAAGGATGCAGGCAGGTGCCTGGTGGGATTTGCAAAATGACAAAACCAGGTGGCTCCCTAACACCCAGTGAAATTAGTTTGATCGGGTACATAATTCACTCATTACAAGGCACTGGGCTGAGTGTTTGGGACAGCAAAATGCTCTTTGCAAATCTGACCCCAAAAAATCATCTAAAATATGACTTAATCACATAGGAAGTTTCAAAGATTTAGCCTGTGCTATATGTACTGCTTGACACAGATATTGCATGAGTTTGCTTTTTGATATTTTTCCCTCAGTAACTTTAGAAGTCATTTTCCTTCTGTATTTTTAGTGCCACGGGGTTTGTGCCTGCTGAGGAATTAGCAGAAACCCATGCAGTCCATCCATCATTGTTGGTGTTTTTGTTGGTTTTTTTTCTCTCCTCACATTGTATATTGAAACCCATAATTAAGACTAATCTTTTAAATGCCTTTGTAGAAGAGGAACACAGCAGGCATGGAATGGACTTTTTATTAAAATTAACAAAAGAAATTAAAATTTGTACATAACATGTAATTGCTGAACATAGACTTAATAATTAAAATTACTTCTATAAGCCTGTTCTTATGGATACTGAGTAAATAAAATTAGTGTTTGCTGATAGATCAATATTTCTGTTCACAACAAAAATTTATAACTTAGGATAAACGGTTCTTAGACTATGAAATTCAGTGGAATATGTCCAGCATGTTAACAGCAACAAAAATAATTAAGAATCACCAGCAGTTGTTGAGAACTGTATATTTATAGTTATATCTGGACAGAAGAAATTCTCAAGTAGAGGATACTATTCAAATACTAAGGTGCATTAGCAGTGTTACTGTTTATAGTGGCCACTTTTGTGGACTTAGATACACCCTGTTTTTTTAAGCGTGTGCTTATCTGCAGTCCTGGATCTAACTAGTGACCTGTGCTGAATGAATCGGAACACATGCCAGAGCATTTTATAACTGTGAAAATGATGCTATTTACAGCTATCAAGGGAATGATACTATAAAAAAGCATTGATTTTGGTTTTTTTAGCCTCTCCAATTTAACATTTAACAGTCCAGTTTTTCATAGCCGGTAAAACTGCTTTGGGTTCTTACTAATATTGATCATTCCAGATTGTGTTTTAATATTCTGGAAGAATTAAAAAACACTTTTATCCTTCTTTTGTCTGTAGCTTTACTTAAAAATCAACTCCAGATTTTAATCTCCTTAAGAAGACATGAATGTTCAAAAGAGGGATTGGGTGATTTCTCTCTTGGGTGGTGCAAGTTGATTATCTTGCTGATTGCCATTTCTCCCTGTTAAATGGTTTTAGTGACTACCTAGGAGCTGGAATGTCCCAGATGTAGCTTCTTAGCAGATGATGAATGCCTTTTATAACATGCCCTTCATAGGGGCTTAGGCAGTCTGGAAGGATTCACAATAATACCTCAAGATTACTCTGAGCACACGTACATGATAGCAGACCAGCTTATGTTTATTCATCTTTCATGAAGCATGTGTAGCAAAGGAGAGCAAGGTTGCTTCATGATTCACTGGGGTCATTTAACATCGAACATGTCCAAGACCTTTGAGTGTATAATGTTAAGGCTGTGCTGCTACTATGTGCAAAGAATACATTTTTAACTGGGACAGCCTGCTGTCATGTGTCATTTTTCCCTCTTTCCCCTTCACTGTCTCTTTTTCTTTCCCCCTCTGAATCGTCCAAGATTATACTAGTTCACATTGAGCTTTATTTTTGAATGGTACAGCTAATGTCGACAGAGGGGCACCTTGCTGAGGAATGATTGCTCTAAGCAATCATAGAAACATAGAATCGTTTGTGTTGGAAGCGACCTTAAAGCCCTTCCAGTTCCAGCCCCCCTGCCGTGGGCAGGGA
>NW_009595949.1:0-88104 GCF_000690535.1 Cariama cristata
GGTGGCAGTAACGGGGCACTTTTCTTTTCTCTCTCCCCCTGTTCCTTTCTTTGACTGCCAGACTAAAAAGACACCCCTCCTTCTTACCCTGTCCCCCGGCCCCGGGCAGGCGGAGGCTTCCCCCACAGCGGGGAGAGAGGGTCGGGGACCCTGCGAGGGGGCACCGGCGCTCTCAGGTGTCCTCTCATGACAGCAGACCTTTTAGGAAATAGATGGAGGAAAAGAGACGCACCTGCGTGGCCTCGTCGGGCCCAGGAGCCAAGCTGGGGAGGCATTGAGGATAAACCCCAAAATTTGGGGTGCAGGGGGCCAATAAGGATTGTGGTCTGGTGGGTCCCCTCAGTTAAGAAAAGATTGAAGAAGGCATGGGAAATAATATCAACTTTAAGATCAGCCCTGGGTTTTTTTCTTCCAGAGAACAATGCGTGCCTTATCTCCCTCTGAATAAATAAATCATAATTGCCCGACAGTTACCCGTTACAATAAACTTGACCAGATCTTCCAACAATTAGTTACGCGTTCTCTCTGCTCTGGTAAAAGTCTTGTTAAATGTGATGAATGTTAAAATAAGCTACCCTTGAACGTACTTTGCAAGATCTTTATTGGAAAAGTACAAATATTTAAGCTTCTTAAGGAGATGAATCCATAATGGAAAAGGGTGGCTGGTAAAAGGTAAGACTAGAGATAGCACTAGATTTTCAGATACCACATGAAACACTAATTGGATCATGCCTTTTTAACGGGACTTGGGGTTTTCCTGATGCCCTGGTGCAGCTTTTTGTCAAAAAAAACTTAAATTTGTACCCTTTGGCTTCAGGAGCCAGGCACTGACTCCAGCAGCAGTTTTGCTGCAGAGGGCTGTCAGCTTGGCCCTTCTCACTGGCAGCTTCAGGTGCCTAAAGTGTTGCCTGGGAGTATCACACCTCACACACTGCGGTGCTCTCCTCCTGCGGGGATGCTGCAGCAGCACCTGGACCCCAGCTGAGAAGGTGCTTCCCATTAGGCCAGGCTGGGGGCAGGCACCTCCTGCCCATCAGCCCTTACGAGACAATAGTCAGTGCTTTGGATGGAAAAGGGAAGCTTCATGTGAAGCTTGCTCCTGCTTCCTTAGCAGAAAGCGGGGAAAAAAGAGTTTCGAAGCTTCCTGATTCCAGCTCCCCATCCGTCAGATGCTGGCGCTGCCCACAAGAGCTCTGGGCCAACTTTGTAGTCAGGGACATCCATGGGAGCTGCCCTCAAGACATGGAATTGCAAGGCAAGAGCGGAGCAGAAGACTTGAGCACCTGCATGCTAACAGCCCCAAGAGCTGGCCCCAGGAGATATCCTTCTGGCTGGGAACTGGGGTAGACCTTCCCATTTTTGAGGACCTTTAATTGGATTAGAAAAATGATCAATATTTTTTTGTTGTTGTTGTTCTCTGGGAAGGGCTGAATTTTTCCTTGGAATCTTCCCGTTTGTGTGTTCCTAGGTTATTGACCTGGCTGTACCTGTGTGATGGGTCCTGGGTTGGAAACTCTGGTCCTCCCTTGGGCAAAACAAGCAGAAGCTGCGCTGGGGCCCCTGTCTGCAGGTGCTGTGAATCAGGATCAGGCCCTGGAATGGGCAGGGTGATTTCTGCCCGTGTTGGTGCAGAACAAGGCAGTGACAGTTTTGCCTGAGCTGGGTAAGGCTCCTGGGCCACCTACATACCAGGAGACAGCACAAGGAAATTCCTTGCGCGTTTTCCAGCTACACCCATTGCATAGCAATGGATGCCTTGGTGCAGCCGGGGTCTGGACATTTATAGCACTGTGTCATCTCTTCTAGCCCATGCTACTGGAGGAGCTGGTGAGGTTCCATGATTGTGGGGAAAAAAGCAGGTAGGGAATTTCACAGTGGAGGCTCACAGCTTTGAGCAAGAAGCTCCAACAGTTAGAGCAGCAGCCTAGAGGATTCACATGCAGCCTTTAGCTTCTATAGATCTTTTTACCAGGGTCATATATTTAAAGGGGATTTCTGGATTAATTTAATGTTGGTTGAGGCTCTCTCTGTTAAGTAAAAGCACACGAGAGCCATGCTTTCTTGTGGAAATGAGCACAAATATGGATCCATTTCTGTAGTGGTTTAACAGGCAGCTGAGTTCACCCCAGAACATGTCTGTTATAGAGTGCATCATATAAATATATATTGAGTCACATTTTAGATACTGATCATGTCCTCCATAGATAATAATATCAGTTTGGGGGTATTACAGGTTCTGTGATGTAGCTGTTTCATATTTGACTTTTAAAAATATGTTCCACTTACTTGTAGACCACACAAGCTCTATCGAGGACACCTGGTATCTATTAGATTGTTTCAGTCTGTGGAACAAAGCTAATCTGATATGACTAGCGAAGTTGGGAGTTTTGCCATTGATTTCAATGGCAGCAGGATGGGACTCAGAAAGCTGAGCTGTAAAAACACAGCTCCATATGATTTTATTCACATCTAGCCTGTCAGGAATAAAACCCCACCAGCCGGAGGTCAGGGGAGCTGTGCTAAGGTGCACGCGTGCAAGATTGCAAGCAGAGACAAACCGTACACACATGTGGATTTGCCAACTTTCACCTGAGGTTTAATTTAAAAAAGAGCATCAGCTTAGCCTGAGCTGCAACAATAGATTAGTGGCCTGAATATTGCTGTAGATAGGATAAATCTTGGCAAAAGTAACAGGCATGTAGCAGTGCCAGCAGAAAGTAGAGCATTCCTCCGTGCCTTGTATATTGTGCCTTTCGGAGTGCCCAGGCAAAGGTAAAATTACAGTTCGTAGTGCTGAGCATCTGATCCTCCCACCTGAGGTCATTCCTGAGGGCTGAGCCTGGTGGGAATGCTGAGCCCCTGAAAGCTGGACGAGGTGCAATGTGGTCAGTAGCCGGGCAGGGACAAGCTCTAACTTCCCAGGGAGTTTGGTAGCAAAGGTGAAAGATTTTTCCCCAAAAGAGTGAAACCCAGGGTGCTATAGAAAGCCTCAGGATCCTGCAGATCCCCTTTCATCCACTAACTAACTCTTGGCCACTGACTGAAATTCCAGAGTGCACCCCTTGCTGCCCCCAAATCCATCACAGACTTGGTTTTGAAGGCAATGTCCTAAAGGGAGAGCTGGTTTAAAGTGGTTTAGCTCTGCCGGTTTCACTGCTGTGTGACAAGGTGAATGCAGCCAGCACGGGCTCCCTTCCCTCGTACACCGGTTTACACCAGCTCCAGCTAAGTCCCTGCACCAGTGATGCTGAGTGAAGAGGAGAACACAGCATCCAGCCCGCGCTTCTGCCTTTCAAGAAGGCTTATACCTCTGTCATGGATTTTTGTACTTAGATACGCATTACTCAGTCAGTGGGTTTCACTACCCTGAGACTGAAAAGTTACTTGAAAGCTTTATTTAAAATTACAGAAGCTTGTCACACTTTCAGCTCTTCTTTATATCCAATATATTGTTAAAAATGATTTATGAAAACATGTACATGACTGAACAGGAATGACATCATTATTGTTCTTACTACATATTAGGGGCCAAATCCTGTTTGTGGTGGGTTTTTTTTAAGGACTCCTTTATTTTGGGTTCTTCCTAAATCCACTCTTAGAACAGTAGCGATTCTGAGAATTGAACTCATCATTTTTGTATGTTTGGCAAAATCGTCCTTGAAACCACTAGGAATTTTGTGTGTATGAAGCTGAAAGTAAACCAGGGCTTCAGGATCTGTTTCCAAGCAATTTGAAAGAGTCTTATTTTATTTAATTTGGATGAAATGCACTTGCAGGGAGAGTTCAAGCACTAAAAATAAATAGGACTCTTCCCCGTGCATAGGATGAAAGAAGATGGTCTTGGAGACAACTTCTTGAGTCATCTGACCCAACCCTTTGCATCACACAGAGTAAAGGTTACACTAATCCAGCCGTAAACTTCTCCATTCTTCTCTTGTGCATCTGTACTGGTACTTTAATTATCTCAATAGGCAGTTATTGTGTTTGCCAGGAAAGCAGTGATCAAGTGTACCACTGCAATTCTTTTAATGTTTCTGTTTCTGCAAAGATTCTTTCATTTAGAATAAGACCCAGGAAAATGTTTGTGTGTTAAATGGATTTTCTGGTCAGTTAAATAAAAAAAATAAATTAATATGCTTGTGTAGGAATCTCAGCAACTCCTTAATATTTAGTTGAATAATATAATTAACTTGGTACTAATTTTTGCCACTATTAAAGCATGCATTGAATGCCAAGTGTTTTAGAATGATTTCTGAGTAAACCAAGACAAGTACTAGAACAGACCTGCATATCAAATTTGTCAGAAATCCTTCTTTGGAACTATATTTTGGGTAAGAGAATATAAATTTAATACAATTTAAGTTTATGTATGGGTAGCAAACTAATTACAAATTCACATAATTAATTATTTGCCACAGGGTTACTGAAATTATTACATGATCACTTTAAATAGCCCTAGAAGGAAGAAAAATCTCCAAAGCCAGAGATCAGAACTACACCAATTTTCAGCAATCCACAGGTCCTGGGAGTACAAAGCCATCCCTAGAGCCAGCCCTAATTCAGAACAACTACAGCTCCTGCATTCCTGGCACACCACAACAAAAGAGAATAAATGGAGTCAGGTTTTGTCCGGTCCAGTCAGCCCTCGCTACTGTGCTGAGGGCTCAATGGTTTGCTTCACACGAATGCAGGACTGGACTCAATATGTGCCTGCTTTTTTTCTTTATCCTGCTCCTCCATCCCCTCCTTTTCTTTTTAAATGCATGTAGAAAGAAAAAGTCACTCCACAGTTTTCAGGATCAGCCCCCCCCAAACTGCATCTTGTGGTGCCTCTTTGCCACATTGCGCGTTCTCAGCCATAAATAAGTCCCAAGCACGTTAATGTTACTGAGACCAGGGGGTTTGCAATATTACTGAAAGGGACACTACAGGAAAAAAGTTCAAATCCTCGGGGCCCGATCCTGACCCCTTTGAACTTAATAGGAGCTGTTGCGTAGGCTTCAGTGGGAGCAAGCTCGTGTACTGTATGTGCAGAAGCATTAAACTTAAAACCAAGCTGTTTAAAAGGCTGCATTGTTTCTTGCTTGTACTGATAGTTTCTCATGTAAAGTTCTATATATTCTTTCACAATAAATACATGAAACAGTTAATCCAATGTTATATTGTTTAGTAATATTTTACTTGCAAATGACCATCATTTCTTCTCTGCTCTGTTTGTTCTTCTGAATGTCTGTTTTATATTCTGGGAATGGAAGAGCTATTCCTTCAATGCCCATTTCTTTCTGATGATAATCGTTCTTTCTGGCAAATGCTGTGACTCACAGCTAGTCTATATTTTCGATCAGTAAATATTGAACCACAATGGCAAGGAAGGTCTGAGCTATGATACGACTAAACCAAACAAATAGAAACCAGCCCACTTTTTTGGTTATATTTCTATTATTTTCTGGATAGACGTACCCTCCTCTAAGGTGGTTCTAAATTACTGTCTATCTTGTCCCGGAGGGGATGTGAGCCGGATTTTTTTTTCGGTAGCAGCTACAGTGGGGAGGATAGGAGCCTCGTGGTTGGTGGCTAATACCCTGCTCGCTTTCCGCCTGCACCGTGGGGCAAGCCAGGTGGCAGGGCTCCCCGGGGTGGCACCATGTGGGTATCAGGGTGGTGGCCCAAGGAGCGATGCTGGGCATCACTCAGCACCTTACACAGGAGCGACAGGGCTGGCACTGACAGTGTGGTTTTGCTATGGGTTTTGGGGGCTGGAGGGAAGGCAGTGCCCGAGGTCTGGGGCAAGCCAGTCCCTGCTGCAGACTCGGTGTGGTGGTAATCCCCTTCTCCTGGCGATGCCCAATCGCAAAGACAACCACCGGGCCAAATCCCCAGCCCTTACCGAGGCAAAATGCCATTGACTTTAATGAGCGTTTGCAGGGAGATTTCGGGTAAGTCAATGTGGACTTTTGTCTGCGTGAGGACTGAAGGATTTGGCCTACGGTCTTTTACTGTACAAGGTTAATCAACATGCGGGAAATTCCCACACCCTGTAAAGGGCCCTATTGTAACTCTGTTCGACAGAAATCTCTGCTAAATCACTGAGTCCTCTGCTAAAAAGCTGCGGGTATGATATGAACCAAAGTAACTCCAAGTCAGTTAACAGGATCTTCCCAGGAATGTATCAAAAAAAAGCTCCCACAAAAAAAGCAACCTGGATAGTTCAATGGGAGCCAGTGGGGAAGTGCCCGTTCCTGCCCTCATTAACATCAACGGGAGTTTCCCCATTGATGGAGCCCATTCAGTGGGAGAGGAACCGGGCACTACAGTAGCATTTTAAATTATATTCAAAGGGCACTTAAATTATATGGTCACTTTAAAACCACTCTCCAGAAACCTGAGTAATATTCAGTTATGCTGGGCACTTGCCTAAAAGTGTCAATTAGGATCTCTTTGGATACATTCACTTTTGAAAAAGCCAGTTGGCATCAGCAGCTTGTTGTAGGAGCTGCCGCAGTCTAAGGTGTTAAAATGAAGCATTTGTTTTTGAAATGACCTATAAAGCCTGTCAGCATTTGCAATCCAGCTTGTGAGCGGTTGTGCAAGGCAGGCTGTTTGATGTCCAGGCGGATAGTTTGCCACCTTGGGCAGGATCCAAATTTTTCAGGGAGCTGAAATTATCACTGGACGGTATAGAAATACTAGCGTTTGGCAACGTGAAATATTGATAGAGACACCACCCTATAAATAATCTATTCCTTCTCCAGTGGTGTGAGATCCTGGAAATAATATTCTCTATTATGAATGAAAGGTGTCAAAGAATAGGTTAGAAAACGCGAACGCAGCCAAATAGCTCACCTGCCAATGCAGGCACAGCTTGCCTTGTAAATAAGTTTGCTGTGCTTTCCTTGTCTGGTATTATATCTACAAGAAGCAATAAACAGTCTAAATAAAGCATTAACTCTCAGCCTTATCACTTACAGATCCATTATGCCATCATATAATTTACTAATATTTATCTAGATGAACTAAATGTTACAGAAAATTTAAAGGTGGTAAACAAGCTGTCTGCTGAATTATTCCATGCGTGCTGGGAAAGTAGCTCATGGCAGAATTCAATTATTTAATATTATTTTCCAGTATCATGTAGACGAAGTATAAGCTTCATTTTTGGATTATGATTTGTATTATGAAATGCTTATCAAGTGTTTTCCAAAGATTAGTTTAGTTTTAATTAAATAAACCTTTCTCAGGAGAAAGCTCCCAACTACTCTTCGTACCCAGAGGCTACCGTACTTGTTGTTTTTAATTATTTTTCACTGTTACCCAAACTGCTTTGGGTACTCCTGCCCAATTAAATCAAAGACATGGGCTTCTTATGCACAATATGTTTAATATTTAATTTTAATTAAATTAATTAAATTGTTTATTTAATTTTATGTGCATTATTGTGCATGGAGCAATGCAAAATTTATGATAGGAAGAATTTGTGGGAGCTTTCAAACAAGCTAATTACTGAGGTAAAAAGGGACTTCTCTCTTTCTAGGGAATAGGTGTTCGACCATAAGGAGATAACAAAAACAGAAGTTGTTTGGATAAAATAATAGGTGGTTGCACAGCATTAAGAATTATTTGTTTTACCTTACTTTACCTTGTAACCATTACTTGATCATATTGTAATAGATCTGACAACAGCCTTCTCCTCTGGTTGTCGCAGGCAGGTAATCAAGTATCAGGGTAAATAAACCTAAAGTTACAATATAAATGTATTGGGAACATTAAAAATCAGCGGCTTGTGTGCCACAGATACGCATTTTTGGTCACACCCCGAGTCTTTTTTTCTTCCAACAGATCCATTTATCTCCCAGGTAATCTTTACGAGAGCCTGCTGTTTATTAAAAGGAGTAACAAATAATAAAAAAAACCCTCTTTTTTTTTTTTACTAGAAGGGTGTAGATTATTTGTTGCGATAGATTTTTTTTTCTAATGAAGATATCTTTTTCATCTGAAATGAGCAGCACAATATTTTTGATGCTGTTTTAATCTAGTAGCGTATTGTTTTGAGAAGGTCACTGATGTTAGGTATAGACAGAGGCAGAATGCTATTTTGCATGGTCTTGGTGCATGTTATTTCTGTGGGAAGTTAATAAGGAAGAAAAATATAAAAATGCCTATTTGTAACATTGGGTTTTAAGACTTATATAAAGGTAGCTCCCAAGCCTCTTCTCTGTGCATGAATATACCGACGCGGAGGCTACAGGGACCTATCCAAAGCCCACTCGACTCAGTGGGGGTCTTTCCATCGATGCCGGGGGGGTTGAAACAGGCCCCCTGGGGCTGATTTCTTAATCCTCGAGGAGGCAAACCTACCGCTGCACCTTGGCCACATTTGTCAGGAATACAGCTCCAGGGAGGAGAGAGCAGAATCAGGTCCCCGTGCTACTACGCAGTTGGAAAGGGTCCTGGAAATGCAAACCAGGCTTCTGGCAAGAGCAGCCCTGGTCCTCCTCGCAGCAGCGTTGCAGTTGCTGTGCTGCGTGCGCCTCTGAGCAGGAGCATCCTGGCTGAGTGAGGTCCTTACGGGAAAAAAATAAAGGGAAATTGTTTTACCATGTTTGGTTTTTTTTTTTTTTCCCTGTGGAAATGCAGAATGTGTTTTACGAACTTGGTACAGGTGCAAAGCAGTGATGGGCATTTTCCCTTTCCTCATGTTAAGGGTTAAAAGTGACTTCATAGTGAAATATGACATGTTACTTCTCTGAGTATTGTGACAATTAAAACAAATATAAATAAACGTATTCACAGGAATTATTCATATAATAATTAACAACTCCTCATCCCCAAGAGCAGAATGGCTAAAAACAATCTTTCTTGAATGTTAGAGATATTCATAGAGCAATAGTTTTATTTCAACAGATTAAATAGTATCATAAAAGTAGCTGATGATGCAGTAAATTAAAAATCAGACTGGGGTCGACTTTACAGCAGCTTTTTTTAGTCTAATACAATTACCCATTACTGGCTAAACATTAGTTTTAAATCAACAGCAGTTGTCACAAGGAATTTTCTCTTAAAATTATTACTGGGAGAATTTAAAATGAGAGCAATATTACCAGATATACAAAGCCTGAAGAGATCTTAATACTGAAGGAACACACATCATAAAGACTCATCTAGATATAATTTTTTCCCTGCAGTCTCTATTCCTGCGTAGACCCAGGCAGAGCGATACGTACGCATAATATGCCTGCCTAATGTACATGCATACACCGGGAGACAAATCCACTCGAATTCATAGAGATATAGCCTCACCTCGGAGTGGTTAGACTTAAAGGAGAGACGTGAATAAGAAATGAGGTTGGGGCTAAGCCCTGTGCAGCAGCTCGGTGGCACGCAGGGCTCGCTGCTTGCCCCTGAGTGTTCGGCGCTACTCCAGATTTCCATACGCTCAAGTGTACACGGCGCCGTTATTGAGGCAATAGCACCCAATTATTTCCAGCTCCTTCTCATTCCGTGCAATATAGGAAAGCTCAAGAGTTCGAAGTCTTTGCATGCTAATGGGAAGAGGTTTGATGCCATGAATAAAATGGGAAAGGGCTACGCGATGCTGGAGACTGGGGAGTCAGTGGGGAGACTGGGGAGACTGGGGGTGCCACATGCAGCCCCCCATAGCCAGCACCTTCACGGCGCTCCGATTGCTCCCATTCCCAGCTACCGTGACAACAAGAATGGGTGCAAACCAGGCATTTTTGGATGCCTGCCTTTCTTTCCCTCCTCAGGAAGACCTGAGAGAAGACTGGAAAAAAGAACAAGTGTATCAAGCTAACGTGGCATATTTAGAGTGGGACGTTTCGCAGGTATAAATAAATGTTTTTTACCAGCCACAAAGACACGCAGAAGCTGCAGTCAGTGCTCCCGTGCTTGCAATAAGGCGGGGAAAAGCTCGGAAATAAGGTTCATGATGTAAATCAGGGCAGGCAACTGCAAGGAAGAAGTAGCTATATGATTTACAGAGTAAATTACTGGCTTCACTAAATTTCATTATCTTCACCAAACTGTTCTTTATATTTCAGCATGTTTATATTTTATTCAGAGATCTTTTTGGGGAAGGAGGCTGAGCATGCATGCCGTCGCCATTTCCTGAGGTTCGTGCAGGGCTCCTGAAGTTATTTATAAAGGCAAACTTTGGCTTTTATAGACAGGGCAAGATTATTTTCCCTAGCTAAATATATGTGTTAGTAAGTGTGCTAAAGGTACTTTAATATACGTGCCTGTTATCTGATGAACTTACTGCAACAGCTGCTATTTATCCATGACGGCATACTGCTCTGAGATTGATGGGTGGAGGACTCGTAGGAGCCAGCACCCAGGAGACCCTGCCCCAGCACCCTGGGCTTTCCCAGCTGGTGTCCCATACACAGCCCACGTACACGGCAAACACAGGCACGGCAGTCCGTGGGCACCATCTGACCGTACTGCTCTGCTGTGGCCATTCCTGGCCAAAACGGAGCTGGGGCAACCATGGGAACCCTTTTTGGTTGGTCCCAACGTTATTGCTTATGGCAAGGGGTCCCAAAGGGAGCTGATGATCGAGGGAGGTAGTGTTTGTACAGAGCAATGGGAGGAGATACGCTGTGAGCTTTGCTCAGACTCAGAATTTTGGTAAAGAATTCACAGGAAAAGAGGTGAGGCAAAGGGAAAGTGAGAGGGTAGAAGGTTTGATGGCAAAATCTGAGCCAGCTTCTGCTTACTGCTAGGACAACTCATCCTTTTGTGTTGATCACTCCTGTGAGCATAACTACACCAGCTGTTGATGCTGTGTTTGATTTCTTTTTAATCCAACGCTGGCCATTTTCCTTCTCTTTGTCCATGTCATCAGCTGCAGCGTTACCCAACTTCACCTGCCCTTTCTGCAGAAAAATCCCCTGCCCCTCGCAGCATCCATTTCCCCAGGCTCTCCTGCAGCTCCAGCTTCACTCCCACAGCCGTGGTCTTTGAGGGGATCAGCTCCTGGTGCCCAAGCCATCTAAGTAACAGGATGAACTTCCAGCTCTGTGTCCCAGAGCTGCTGCATGGCACCTCCCCTTCCTACTGCTCTGGGACCAGAGCCTCCCTGGTGAGATGAGGATGAGGATGAAGGGGGACACCCTCGTGCTGGGGTGCCACGAGCCCCAGGCACAGTTATTTTCTACCCCTCCTTGTGAGGATGGACAAATTTCGTGTGGCTTGGCATCTGAATCAGGAGTGCAGGTGTTAAGGAAGGGTAATATTGACCTGACAGAGCAAAACAGCTCCACAGGTGCTGTTCAGATCCAACATGTAAACCCCAGCAACTCTGGCATGGCTGCCCCAAACTGATGGCAAAGCTGTATGTTGTACCACGCACCACACATGCAGTCTACATTATTATTTAATAGAAAAAAAAATTTTTATAGAAAAATCTACTTGATCAGTGTATTTTTAAGAAAGTAAACTTTAAAAGTGGTTTAGAACAGCACTTCTGGACTTAAAAATGACACGGATTTCGAGTGGTAACAAGGCTCCCCTTTCTAGCTCTGTATCTCTCCATCCAGCAGGTAACCCTCATCACAGACATTTCACAGCATTTCATAGTGTATTTACCATTGCAGTTGTTTGATGAAGTAGAGCAATTTAATTATTCCCATTTTTCAACAGTGGAGCTGAGGATAGAGAGCTAAATGATTTGCCCAAAGTCATACAAGAAGTCTGTGGCAGAGAAAGGCTCTGCCCTGGGGGCTTTCCTGCAAGACATTATTAAGACTCAACTTCAAAGATGGGACATTTTGATACATAAAACAGCTGCTACTGGTCTAGAATGGAGTTTTACCTTGGCTGCCCCAGCTCCAGCCCAGCGTAATTTGTAGTGGGTGAATGTATATTTATTATTCTTGGGAAAAAGAAAAGACACTCAAAAAAGAAGTAGAGACTGAGATTAGTCTAAAACCTGAGGAAACGGATGGGAAGGAGTCAGAGGCTCCTGACGAATTTATTTACTCCCTATGCAAGTGGTGTAGGTAGGGATGTAAAATATATCACACGAGGTTACTTACACATGTGCGTGTATATATGCCAGTGTGTGTGTACGTGCACGCATATATTGTGTTTCTGTTGATGTATTCAATCTATTTAACAATTTTGGGCATGTTCTTTACATTCCTTGTGACAAATAAAATGTGGCCCCATAGGTAGAAGTCTTGCACACCAGGTTTAAGTCTAGAAGTAATTTTGTTTTGTTCACAGCGGAGTTATTAAGCTCTCGCAATACGGGTTTACAGCCGAAGTGCTGACAGACTTAATTTCAAGAGCGATGTGATTAGGGCAATGTGCAAGGTAGTGTTGTACTGGTACTTACCTTTATTAGCAGTGACAGTGGTGGAAGTGCAGCCGACTGAGGAAAAAACAAAACTAAGGCGAAAAAACAAAACTAAGTCAAACAAACAAACTAACCTCCTCCATCAGCAGACAGCTTTTGCTTTTGAAGACATGCATTAGGGGATGCGTGATGCCAAGCAAATTCCAAACCAGCGGAGATTCGCATGTGCTTTTGCTAATATTTTTTTTATGACACATTATAACTACTGCGTGTTACTGTTGCTATGAACCCTTGGGAAATAAAAATGGAAACGGTGTTGTGGTGAAAGCCAAGAGGCCACAACTTTATTAAACATGAAAGCCGATGTATAAGGCGCAGGCAGGAGCTATCGGTCCCAGCCGAAGGCAGGCGGCAAGGCTGCCAGACTCCCTCCCCGGCACCTCCACGTCCTTCTCGCAGGGGTGGGCAGCACCCCTCCTGCAGGTCATGCTTTGCACCTGATCGTGTCCACCGAAAACAGCTAAAATGTCACCGTGCCAATATTAGCTGTGTGCGGGGAGCTGCACCCCAGTCAGCTGGAGAGAGGGGATTATTCGCAGATATTGCTCTGAGGAAAGCTGCAGAGGGAAAGGAAAATTAAAGAAAAACAATGTTCTCTATAAAAATTCTCTGGCAGTGTTAATCACCTGCATGTTTTGTTCTCTGTTATTTGTCTGGTTCTTGCTCCAAGTTGTGTTTCTGCGTTGGTGTCGCAAGGTTGCCAGGGCCGGCGATGCTCGGGTGTGCACCTCTTCACAAACAGAGGTGCCGGTAAAGTGAATGCAAACATAAACCCCTGTCTTCAAAACAAGTGGGTACAGAATAGGAAAATGACCTTCATTTTTTAATGAGATGGTAAAACCCAAATCTAATGAGTTTGTACAGTCTAAGTATCAATCTTGTTAAAATGCTCTTTTCCCTTTCTTTTGGATCAAAACCTGCTATAGTCCTTTCCTAAATATTAATCATTTGTCTGCTGGGACCATGTTCATTTTCCATTTTGTTCTTCTACCAGCATTTTTAGGGACTGAATAATTGCTCTCTGGAAACAATTATAAACCTGGTTAACTCTTCCTTTCCCCACCTTCTCTTCCAAGTGCATTACTTTGTCCTGGTTTTAAGGGACTAAGAGTCTGGTCTCCTACTTCCTTACTGTCTGGGGATCGAGAGCTTGTATGGAAAAAAGGAAAGGAAGGGGAATGAATACCTTTTTCAACTTTTTTTTGAAGTCACTGGATTTCTATGGGAGTTTCTGTGAGACAGTGGAGTGAGAAATGTGAGACAAAAGTAAACAGCATATAAGGACTGAGTGGTTGGACTTATGGGCTCTTATGGAGTCAGAGCATTAATTTTTTTTTTTTTTTTTTTAATCCACTACATAAGACAGTGGAGTTACTTATCTTTTCTAATTCAACGGATGCTCCCTTCAGATCCACTTGTGGGAAATGCCTATATGTTCAGGAGTCCCAACTAGAAGAGGATGAGCCACAAAATTCCATTTTGAACAAAATACATAGCCAGAAGCAGAAGACATAACCCCTTTCCTCCTGTCTTTAATTTTCAGCTCTAATATAGACGTATTTTCTCCACAGTTTCAAGAGAACAGCAATGTGAAGGATGATTTGGTGGTAGAGGTCTTTGCTCGAGTGATGCTAATAATATTTTGCTAAGAGATAACACGGTTGTTCCTTTCCCCTCACTGCAGCAAAGGCACGTGTTATTTCTAAAAGCGCGGAGTTAAATGCTCAAAGTGAGGAAGTGTGTAGCAAGAAGCGCTCTGAAGTTTCTGGCTCTTCAGGGGTCAGATGTTAGAAGCCAAAACTTAGATCCAATAAAGGGAATTAGGAATTTCAATACTAACGAACTATTGTGGGATACAACAGTCAGCTCCGGGGGTCCTGCTGTCCTAGGGCATCAAAGGATGTTATAAAGCTACTGCTTTAGTTTGTCCTCCCCTTAGGAGAAGGATATCTTTGCATTGACAGTACACTCTTTATTGATTAAAATTTATGAAGTTCTGTAATCATCTGTCCTTGCCACTCATTGCCATTATGATCCCTAAATGCCCTCTTCTGTGATTTTCCCCTTCTCAAAGGTTTCCGTCGTATTCAGATCATCTCTGTCTGACAAAGTGGGAGGACAGAACATTTGTGAAGGCACTCTAGCTCCTAATTGGAGTGATGGTAGCATAAAGGGCTCTGGAAACAATACGTTACGCTTAGGAATGAGGCCAAGAATGGCTGCCGTGCCCTTCACCATAGTGTCAGCAAAGTCGTGAATAGCTCAGTGGTTGTGAGCAGTAAACAACCTGGCTAATCAAGGCTCTCTGCACATGGTGACAGTTGAGCACTTCTTACTGTGGGGATTTTTCCAATTACTGTCCTGATAAGATTATTCAGCCCCACACTGGTTTTTACATTCTTTCTGGAGATGGAATAAGTTCTTGATGGTCAAATACAATCTTTGTTACAATTTCAGACCGTAGGTTTTGCTGGAGGTCAGGTAATACTTGGGACACTGAAGCTACGCCCCATCTAAGCCCCGTACAGGTGTCATGCAGGACTCACCTCTTGCCAGCAATCTATCTTCTTCTTTCAAAGAAGCAGTTGTTAAAGTCTTTCTAACCACCCTTTCTTGCCTCCTTGGAAACTCTCAGCTTTAAGGAAGACTTTTGAGAAGATTGTAGCAAAATAATTGGATCACTTTTGACTCTACTCGGTTTCTTACTGACACTGCCAGGTTAACCTGGCAACTAGGCAGTGAACTTGAGTGGTGACACTGGGATGCTCTTGTGTGCCAAACTATTCTTCTGTAAACATGGCATTTTTGGCCAGCAAGGCCAAAAACCTGAGATCTAAACATCAGACTGGACACCCCATCCTCAGCTGTTGCCACAGGAAACATGATCAGCTAATGGCAGCAAAGCATGATGTTGGCTATGTAGACACAGGGATTAGAGGTGGGCTATGTAGACACAGGTATTAGAGGTGGTCGATGGACTTGACAGTGAGGGTAGACCCAGGAGAGGCTGGCCAGTTTTGTAGCTCTATTGAAGACTTCTATGCAGTCTTTTTCTTGCTCAGGTGGGACTGTCTAGAGGACACTGAAGAGATATTTGGATTTTGCAGTATCCAGCTGTTTTTGTTATTCATGCATGGTAAGCATGCTGCATCTTTTTCCTTTGCCTACAGATGCTGTCATTAATCAGATCTTGCCTTGATTACTCATATATTTGTCCCCTTACAAAGAAACATTTTGTTTGAGGATCACTCTTTTAACTATGCAGGGTTTGTGAAGAGTGTGTGACATGCTGGCCTCCCCATTAACATTTCATGCAGGAAGAACTGCACCGGCTGTTGGCACTGCAATTTGAAAAGCTGAAGGATGGTGGTGTGTGGTCCAGACTTCAGCTACACAAGAGATCTGGTCTTTTGTCTGGTAGCTGAGGAAACCTGAAGCATTTGGTCAAACCGCTTTAATGAGGTACAACTCACCAACAGGACACTCTTTACCAGGAAATGTTGGTATGGGAGTTAATTTTCCCCTAGATCTTGCAGGATCTGCCTTCAGTTGTCTGAAGTCTCCCAATCTACCAGCGTGATGGGGATGGTCTGGACATGGCTTGAAGACCTGGGGGACAGGCAGGTGGGCAGTTTATCTTTGCAGAAGGCAGCTCTTTGAAACCTTTGAGGAGGAGCAGGTAGGGTTACAGGTATCAGTGGGTATAGTCCCAAAGCTGTTCTGTTAAAGGAGGAACATTTTCAGAAACAGTTGTCTCACTTCAGGCCTCAGAACTGTTAACTGTAGTGAAGTATTTAGTAGACTTTGCAATGACTTTTACATTTATGTATTTGGCTTATAGAAAATTGTCTGCAACGGTATGTATCTCCAGAGCTGCTGAAACTTAGTGCTCGCTCCTTTTTACTTTGCTCTGTATCATTCAACTGCATCACTGCCTGTTATCATTTTCCCTTAGTCTTCAAAAACAGTTATTTCAGTGGCTTTCACTTTACTTTGGTCCCACACTGCCATAATTTTCAACCATTTTTGCCAGAAGAATCAACCGTCCTCTCTTGAAATGCTCTAAATTCAATGTATCTCATCCGGCATAGCCTGAATGCTCTTGCATGTGGGAAATGAGGACAAACAGTATCAGTTCTTGTATTTGAAGAAGGATCCGTTTATATCACATCAATCTAATATCAAAGATAAGTTAAGCCTTGACATTCTTGTTCACCTTTTTTTTTTTTTTTTCCGGACCCCATTTAGATTTCCTGTTTTTACATAAATCCAATGATTTCATGGCTGTGAAACAAAGCAGTGGGTAGTGCTGACGCTGTGTGTTATGAAATAGGTCTGCATGGATCATGTTTTGGGGAGTATTTCAGTGTCTGTATCCATTCAGACTTGGGCTTCTCTGCAAGACTTAGAAGATTCCAAATGTTGGTTCTGCACACATAATAACTTATTCATAACTTCTTTATATGCCACTGTTCTTCCTCATAAATATACTAATAAAACTCATTACAGAAATCAAAGCCAGCTAATACAATATATCTGATGGACAGCTGTCTCTGGATGCATGAATTATAATTACATGAAGCAAGATGGTCTTATTATGTCAGGATATCTTTGCTCTGAATAAATTTCTGTTACTGGTGTGTAATCTTTTGACTGAGGACAGATGATAGGAACTTGCCCAAACAAGTCCCATACAGTATTACTATCAAGCTACACTTTCACTATGTAGAATTACAATTAGATAAGTGATGCTGGAAGTTGTGTCTGAGCAACAGTGGCCTGAGCGAGGTTAAGGGCTGGGGGGGAACAAGACGCATTCATCATCTGAACTGGTCTTACCACCCTAGCCTGCTTTCAGGCTATAACTTAATGCCATACACTGATTTAGATGTAGCACTTGTCAGCCAAGAATAAGACTATAAGACACAGACATTCTAGGACTTGACCCATACTTTATTGTGAATACGTGATTGAACTCTGAGCTGACAGACAGACAGAGACAGCCATTAGTGTGGGAAAGAGAATTTGTTCTGCCATGTAAGATTTCAAAATATTTTAAACTCTGCTCTGCAATTTAAGCTTAAGACCCTCTTAGCAAATTTCTCAATAGTATTTGATGAGCTGAGTGATTTTTCTAAATTCATTTTTTTCCCTTTTAATTCTTTATTTTGCTAATAAAAATGGCAGCATCTGTTTTTTGTCTCTCTCTTAATGACTGTCTTTATTTCAAGGGATTTCTCCCCTTACATCTCTAATATTCATATTAACTAGAACAAACCGATACTGAGTGCTGAAGCCACAAACCTTCAATGGGTCCCTTTGCTTTAAATTTGAGAGAAGTTAAGGCATTTGCATGACAGTGATGAAATACTGGGTCTCTGCTTAGGCTGAGCTGCAAGGGTAAGGACTAGAAAATGGCAAACTATCCATGGATATTTGCGTTTCTTTCCCTGAAATTGTTCTGACTCTTCTCCAAGAAGCTGAGTTAATACTGAGCAATGCTGACATGAGAGACCTGGAAGAAGAGTTTGTGTCCTCAAGAAAATTAGAGAACACCTACAAATAGGAAATTTTCTCTGAGGAAAAGGAGTTTTCTTACTGCTATGGCTGATCTATCAGACAAGGTGCAGCATGTCTTTTCTCCTTCTGATCTGCTGCAGATGATAAAGTAACAGGGGATCACAGCTGTTATAGGAAAGGACAAGAGTAAATAAGCATGCAACATCTCTCCCTCTTTTACCCTGGAAGGTTGTCTGGTGTTTCAGGCGGAATCAGGAGTATCCAAAGGACTTATGAAATATCCAGAAAGTAAAATAAAACAGGAGAAAAAAAAGCCTGTTTCTTGGCTTTAAGGATGCTTTTTTTAAAAAAAAAAAGAAAAAGTTATCCATTCCTTACTAGTCAAAGACAAATAGATCAGATTTATATTTAGTAATAATGAAGGCATCATATGCACAGTGAGAAGCCTGTCTCTGTATTTATTATAGGTAAAGTTTGATTTAAAGTACTTCTGCTTCACAAATGTACTTAATATCAAGAAGAGCACTATTTACATTGATTTTTTAATTAAAGGAATTTAGTCATCTTTTATGCTTGCAGTTTGCCTGCAAGCAGATTTTTTCGCCCCCTTCAAATTTCTTCTGTCAAAATGGTTAGACAAATTGTTTCTGCAAACATATTTGAATTATGGATTATTTGTCAGTCGTTCATAGCAAGATATTTACTGTAGCTGGCTAAAAGTTAGGGATATACCTAAACTTCTCTTCTGAGCATCTTCTGTTATGGAAGGGAGAGAAATTGGTGTCTTAAAAAGGTGCTCCATCCTATGAGGATGAAGAAGAAGTGAATTCCCTTTGGTTGTACCTATCTCTTTCTATACCCCATGGAAAAACTCGTGCAGACCTGGAGCATAAAATTTAGATGGTTAAAGATATCTGAGATATTTTGTGACTGGTTATGTTAATTCAGATACCCTTTTTGGTCTTCTACAAACTAATGTAGTATTTATGAACTGTTACTGCTTCTACACCATATGAATTTAAATTCTTGACTAAATTGTTTTCAATTTCAGGGCAAAATTCACTATTTGTGAGCGTTTATATGAAAACATCCTAGGAAGCATGGGCTGTGGAAAGGAAAGATAATCATTAAAATTTCTGGCCTGGTTTCTAGTTTGGTGCTAGGGTTTTGAATACAGTCTTGCATAATTCAGCAATTCAAAGGAAATATGATGTCATTGTTGAAGGACAGCAGTGCTATACACTGATGCAGACGACAACATGCGTCTTGTAATAAGAAATTACAAAAGGGAAAAGAAAGTTAAAGGAAACCTCAGAAAGCTGTCTGATACTGGAAACGTTAATTGATACTCAGCAAGCACATTATTCTTCTTTGGAAAAAAAAAAGAAAAAAAAAGAATCGAAGTTGTAGTGATGGGTGAAAGGAGATCACTGGAAATTTGGGAAAATAAAAAAGAAAATAAAGGATCCAAGTTGCAGTGATAGGTGAAAGGAGATCACTGGAAATTTGGTGGATTGTTTTCTGTGAAGATCGAGTCTAAAACCAGAGAGCTCACAAAGCCCGGCAGTCCCCGTGAACTGAGAGGAATGAAATGGGGATGGTTCCTCTGCCTGGGGGTGCGGCCAGGAGCCACCCATGTCCTTTGGAGCACCCCACTCCCACAGGGCTCCCGTTCCCCTGCCAGGGGGGATCATCCATAGCGCGAAGGGTGTGGGACTGGGCTGGCAGCCGTGATACCTCCGGGCATCTTTGCAGCATCCTCGTTTGTGCAGGGGACGTAGCTGAGCTGCTGTTTCCGGGATTGCAATGTAAAGCTCAGGAAAAGAGAAAGTGTTTTACATGCTTTTAAACACAGGGACTACTGATACTGTCACTGCCTGGGTTTGCCTACAAACAACGCATCCAGCTGAGTAATTTATTCTCGGTGTGTAATCTTTGACGGCTGAAGAGCAGAAAAGCTGTTCAATACGTTTGGAAATGACTGCAACTACAAGGTGCGAGAGCAGTATTTAATATCTGTTTTGAAACCAATACTGGAGACACCTGATAAACTGCCAGAAGATGGGGTTTGTAACACACACAGCTAAAATTTGAAGGACTGACAAACGCTGAAGCCACTCGTAGGGGAATATAAAACACTGGGAAGTTTGGACTCAATTTATATTGCCCTTATAAAATGCAGTTGTCTGAGTTGTTTAAATCTCATGGGTCAACAAGCGAAGACTGAAAATTTCACAAGAGTGGGCAGTTTTGAGTGGATCCTCAATCAGGTGCGTTGCAGAATAGGGGGCTCCTGTGCTCTGATTTAGCCCACCATGAGCAGGAGCGTGAAACGGCAAAGGAGCAAAGCTATCGGCAAACAAGGAATCAAACTTTTTCAAGCCTCAAAATAAGCTGTGTTTGGTTATGGTTGAAGCCTTGGTCAGCATCGCCAAGAGTCCTTGTTCTCTTATTCACTATCCCTTTTTGGAAACAGAGAGAGAAAGGCTTAAATTTATAACATTTGAAAAGGGCATCAATACACAAAAAAAGCTGCTTAAATGCCATTTTCATAGTCACCTTTGCATTGATAGGATGGGCACTGCATCAAGCATAAGATCAGGAAGAAACAAGTAACTAATAGGTTGATATGGGAAAAAGGTAGATTAAATCTCTTAAATGTGTGGCTACAGTATCTGTATGGTTTTGAAGCTTGGTGGTGCTGTCTCACAAGGTCCATTAGTACAATGTACAGAGCTGGAGAATTAACCCTGTAACAGGCAGCCTTGGGTGGCAAAGAAAAAGCCTTTCTGCAAAGCGGGTCTGACAAACTGAAGTGCTCGGACAGCCTGAATTTGGGGACATTTTTTCCCCTTCAGGAAGCCAGACTTGTTGCTCCCGGGCTGAATGGGGTGTGATGAGGTTTGTGCCCCAGATACCCCAGGTACCCGGTGAGGCACGCGTCTGTCCTTGGTTCCCCTGGCCCTGGGGGACAGGGATCCCCATGAGGGTAAGGGCTCTCTTGCTTTCCTCCATCTGTGAAACGGCACCTCATGTATTTTCCTAGGGATCCCGAGGCTTTTGTGAGTCCCGTCAGTGAAACACATCAGGGTCTCCAGGAGAAGGACCTTGGTGGAGTTCCAAATTTGATTTATCCTAAGACTATCGGCTGCGGTCGTGAGGGCTGGGGGGGGCCCAGAATGATCCGGTGCTGAAATGTCATCGCAGCAGTGGTTACCGGGAACCATGCAGCCACCTCTGAAACCAGAACATGGTGGTTTTTACAGTGACAGTCTTGAGCAGCAGAAAGGAAAGACACAGCAATGAAGTTTGCTGTCAAACTAGAGCTCGATCTTGACCCAAAGCACTCTGAAATAAAGGAGAAGCTCACCCAGCAACAGGCAGAGGCTACAGAAAACCGAAAGATGAGAGTAGGTACAAGATTGTGATAGGTGAGGAAACAAATGGAGCTTTATCTCAGCTATCACTTGTATTGCTCCAAAGATTAATGAAGGGAAGGGTTTAAGAGTGTTGTTTTATAGCTGATAAGAAAGCCCTGAACATACAGATGGGTATCTGTAAGTCAAAGGCAATTATTTTATTGTGGTGGAAATAAGAAGTGAGACTTTTATTGTTGCAGCACAGTCCAGACTATAGTAAATTGCCTTGGGAAGAATATTTATAGTGCTAATGTAGACTTGGCAAGCTCTGTCCTTCTGCGTGTGAAATCGGCTATGCAGCAGCGTGTGTGATCTCCAGCCTGGTAGTGCTGACATATGCAAACAGGAGTAGGACTTCTCCGGATGAGATATCATCTAATCCCATAACCAGGGACCATCTCTGCTCAGAAGAACTCGAGTTATACCAGTCCCACCAACACATCTCCACCAACAGGTCAGTCCATGCCGTGCTCCCATTGGTGTCCATAAGAGACTATTCATAAAATTCACCATACGTAGAAGCACTTGTAACATCCTCTGTTAATATGAACAGCTGCAAAACTCAGAACAAGCAAATGGGTGACGGGTAAGAGGAAAAAGGAAATTACGACAGCAAGCAGACAGCTGCGAAGACTAGCAACGTGCCCAGATGATGGTATTGCAAGCAGAATTTTTAAAATGTGTAGTAAGAGATAAATAAGCTGATAAATAAAATCGACCTCGGAAGGCCACATGGGAAAGATGCACAGTCTTGATTACCTAATTACGGAAAGAATATTGCAGAAATGGAAATAGTACAACAAAGTCCCATAATGACTTCGAGATTGGAGTCTCCAAAATGGTTAGTGAAACTAGGTCTGTATCCCTCGCAAAGAGAAAAGATTAAGAGGGGACCTCGCTGAGCTGCAGAGGGCTCTGGGGGGAACCGCAGGGAGCAGTGCTGCTGTTATTAGAGCTAATGTCAAATATGAGGATGAGGGACACGGCTCCAGTGAGGTCTTGCACTGTACAAATGTAATAAGTTTTTTTTTTCCAGAGGGTATATATTATAAGCTACCAGATGCTGCTCTAGAAGCGACCGATCTGACCAGATTTCAAATAGGGCAAGAAGCATATGGAGAGAGAGGGGGAGAAAAACAGTATATTAAGGAGAACAACTGTTAACCGGAGGAGACGGTAGGCCTAGCTGGGCTTCCTGGCCTCCTGCCATCTTAAGATTTTCTTATGTCCCTGTGTAATCTTCTGACTTTTGATTTAGATGTTTCCTAAAAATGTGGCCCAGTGGTTGGTACATACTAGGCATTAGCCCAAGAAAAGAATGAAAAAAAAATGCACTGTATCTCATTAAAGAATTTTTAAAGGGAGACTTTGAGGCGCCATTTGCTTCTTGTTACTCATCTTTGCAAACGTCTCTTGTCTTCCCAGGCTCTGTCCTGATGTGTTAGCATTAGCAGCCTGTGGGTTTCTGAGCAGCGCTGAAACGGGAACTCAGAAAGGCCAACCTCAGTCGGTCGAGCAGAGACGGCAGCATAAAGCAAAGGAGGAAGACAAAAATAAGATCAAGTGGAGTAAATGATACGGGATCTTTTTGTGCACGTAAACACTATCATCAGGTGAAAAAATGTTGGCTGGTAATGGCTTCTCAGGCTGCTATTGGGAATAAGGATCACACCTATATTTGAAATATTTACGGTTCAATTAACAGCATTTGTTTCCATAAAATATTTTAAAAGAGAACAGAATTTTTCTTTAATTATTTTTCATTTTCTTCAACAAAAGATTCCAATATAGATATTGCTGTAGGCACAGGGAGTACTGAACACTAGGAAGTGGATTTTGTAAACAATTTCTCAAAGCACTACAAAGTTTAAATATTAATTTGGCCATAATTGGCAGAGAAGCAATTAAAAATGCTACAAAGCTGACTTTCTCCCTCCTTTACTTTCTCCTCCCTTTTCATTTAACCACAGTATAGAAAGTAGATGTAAAACAATAGGACCCTGAGCTGTACGGCGTTCTAAGCCTAGCTTGCCTTAAAGCTACAATATGGATTTAATTTATATGCAAATGTAAGCAATAAAAAGCCAGACACTGTAGAAATTATAGTATTTTTCATAGATGCTTCAGCACCGGCACACAAGCCAGCCCCGATTTCAAACAAGGAGCTAATTATTACTGGTCACTAAGCTACCTTTTTCTTTTAATATCTCTCTCTTTCTCTCTCCCCCCCTCCCCTTTTTTTAACAATGTGTAAATTATTTTCTTGGGGGGGGGGCGGGGAGCAGAGAGAGAGAGAGAAAGAAACTCGAATATTGGGGATGAGTGAATGAAAACAGCCAGAAATATCTCCTGTGAGATTCAACATCAGGATAATTTCACAGTCTCGCTTTTTGACTGCTGTGTCCTGAAGCTGACCAGCACCATGCAAGGCTGATCAAAGGCCATCGGAAACATCAAGTAAGCCTAAATGGGGCTAAAGTATGCTAATAGAGAAGCTAAATGTACTTTAATCCTGTTATAATACAAGGTAACTTAGAGGCAGTGAAGGGCCTTGTTGCTTTTCCCTACTGGGTCCAGGACCCCTGCAAATCTTGAATAGAAGTTGCTTCCTATTCTTCGCCGGCCGGGGTATGGCTTTCTCAGATGCACACACAGTCCCCTCCTCCTCCGTTTACTAAGTGTCAACAGTCGGCTGAGCAAGACTTCTCCGCTCCTTAGATCAGCACCCTGTGACCTTCCACATTTAAGCACAGACCATTAAGCTAAGCTTTCCAGCTGTTGCCTGAATTATGAGGGATTTTTTTTTTTTTTTTTTTTTCAGAGGAGGGCAGAGCTTAGAGGAACACTAGGCAACAGTTTTATATTATGGACCCACTGCCACCCAACTTGCTATGCAGAGCAATGCACTTTCTGCAGGGCTGCAGCAGACGGGTGACGTTCGGTGAAAACAGGGAGCTGCTTTGAAGTGATTCAGACCTGGGGTTGTCCGGCTTCAGCATCATTGTGCTCGCCCGGGGAATCGTAATCTAATTTTAGGAAGAGGAGGAAACAAAGTAAACGTGACTGAACTGCACTGCACTGTACACGTCGGCTGGGACGGGATCTCCAGGAATAAGCCTGCTCACCGGGCAAACTTTCTTCTTCATTTTCCGTCTTCCTTTTTTAGACACCGATTTTGGTGCGTCCTACACAACAGAGGAAGAAAGGGTGGTAGTTCTGCCCGTGAAATGATATGTTTTGGTGGATGCCCCAAACTAACTACTGCTTGCAAACCCTAGATTAAAAAGAAGACTGATGTAATTTTAAAGCCAGCCAACTGCCTTAGTGACTGTATCAGAAGATTAAAAACAAAGGTTTCATTGAAGCACCACCTCCCACTGTGCAGCTGAAAGTCTTATGGCTGAGGCAAATGGCCCTAAATATCTTTCTGTTAAGTACAAATTACATACTGGATATATTAAGTTGTAATGGTGCATTTTCAAGAGTCACTTTGCTTGTGTGAGAGCATCAGTAAAGACTCAAAAAATGCATGTATGGCACATGGAAACAAAAAGGAATTTTCCTTTCACAAAAAATGTTTTGTTCATATTAAATGCTTTTTCCCCCTCTGTCTCTCCCCATCCCCCAACTAAGCCTGGAGTTTCAAATGCCACAACCAGTATGTACAGTAAGTCTTTTTGAAATCCATGGCAGAGAAATAGTATCCTGACCTGGCAAACTATTATCTACACTTACATTCCTAAGCCTTACCCCTCTGTGTTAGTGCTGATAGCAGCCCTTCAGATCAGCTGAAATGTAACTGAATAAAGATGCTCCAGAAAATGTCTTTTTAATATGGAATTATCTTTCCTTTACATAGGCAACATCCCGTACCTCAGCACACGTGCTATAAGGCTTCATGTAATAGAAACATTGATATAAAACTTAATGATTAGCATTCATTCCGCTCCCAAATGATCAATAAAATGTTAATACGAAATGTGCAAAGGAGTCTATGAGTGTGCATAAACTTGCTATTACTGTGTGGGATGTAGGTAAATAACGTCTGCGGGAGCGGAAGAAGAGAGCAGTGCCACAGCTGGGAAAGCGGGCACTGGTACTGGTGCTGCTTGCGCCACCGGCTCCTTTCCCAGCCGGCCTCAGAACTTCTTATGTCGCACACGTACCGCCATGTGTGCAAACACCCATGTGCACACGCACACACCACTACAGCAGGTTAAAAAAAAAAAAAAGGACCAAACAGGAAAAAACAAAAAAACCCCCTATCTATAACATCCTCTCTTTACATTATGTGTGCAGGACTGCTTAGCAAATAGCAAGGTGATGCAATTTTTCTACAGAAATCGCTTGCAACTGCTAAATAAGACAGAAGTAGCATAGATGGGAACTATGGATAAAAGTTAAACCAATGTAGCCATACACGTTTGCCCAGGTACTTTTCCATGTATCTTGTACAAGTTGTTTTGAAGACCTTATTCCGGCAAATAAATGGTGTAGGATTTGAAAGACTATGTTTGGGCAGTACAGAATTAATATTAAAAAAATGTATTTGGCAGGGACATGCTTAGCTTCTGCTGAAATATTTCAATTCTAACCTGCTCCTGTTTACCTCTGCTGGGAATAACTTTCTCATTTTTAGGTGTTTATCTACCTATCTATTCACCATCCAACAGTTATATTGTTTGTCTGTCCTTCCCTTACAAGATTAACTGAATTGCAGTTGTGTTGTAATTATCAACAGATTTTGAAATGAAAAGCATTTGCAAGACTCTCTTCAGTTCAGCTGTGATTTTCTGGATTTGTTTTTAATTAACAGAGATCCTTCCCAACACATATGAAGCTTGACGGAAACCCTTTTGTTCTTACAAATACCCATACACTGTTTTCACTGCACAATACCTTCACAAGTCTATTTCTCCAGTGCTCTTTTACAAATAAAAACTTCAAAAACTAAATGATCAACTGAGAGTGGGCAATTTCAGTCCATAAGAGCTCCAGTGATAGTCTTTGAAATTATTAGAAGGTTACTAGTTCAGAGATATTGAATGAAAAGTTGTAAGAGTTCCCCCTCCTTAAATTTCAATCTAAATTTAGCAGTTAATTTTTTTCAGGTGCTCATAATTTACAAGGTAATGACCATTTAAGGTCACATTTGACAGCTCAGGTACTTTTCTACTCAAGTTCAAATTTTAGTATTTGTTTAGCTTCTAAAATATCAGATTCTCTATTGCCACCACAAGAAAACACTACGGTCTGAATACAAAGGAGCCATAAAAATAAGCCCAATGTGAGCTGTACATTAATAGCAATGGTAAATTGACATGTACGATTTATTTTGCTCTTTCATGTTTTTGTAATTCTTTACTTCTTCTGTGTTTATCATCAAACTGTCTTTGTTTCGTCATCAAACAGTTATAATTTTGTCAAGATGGACAGATAACATTTCATGTAGTTATTTCCAAACTTGGCAGTTAATGCCTCATTCCCACTTAGAGAATTAACGGAGGTTCTGGCAAGCGCAAAAGCCACTGGAAGGCAAGGTGCAGCTTTGTAGCAGCACAAGAGGTTATAAACACGACAGCGACAGGAATGGTTACAGCACGTAGGAAAGCTAGGAAAACGCCATTAGTTATCTGTTAAACTATATGCACTTTATTAACAGAGATGAGGTAGATGCACTGCCCATGCAGTCTAATCTATCGTTAATACATACACAAAGCACAGACTATGTGGGAGATATTGTACTTACTGACTGCTAGGTTTTCCCACACTAAACATTTTCATCTTGAAAAAATCATTAAAAATATAAAGCAAAGCTGAGATGTGGTTGTGCCAAAAATCCCCTTTCCCATGTTGTGAATTAGAGTGTACAAGTCTGAGTTTTGTATTTGAAATCTTTTGTGCCATCAAAATTTCTTAGGCCAGTTTTGAGTTTATTTGACTTTCAGTCTCCAAGAAGATGAGGATGAAAGGTTGGTAACACCTCCTCCTGTTCTTGTACCGAGATTTAAACAGACTCAAAGTGGCTGCAGAAATGCAGTTCTGCAGGCTGTGATGTATGGGATTTTACATGTTTTATTAAGATGGCAAAATTAAAAAATAGAGAAGAAAACCACCTGGTAAGTGAGTTTGCTTACCATGTTATGAACTGGGAGTAGTTTTGCAGGCTGTGATGTATGGGATTTTACACGTTTTATTAAGATGGCAAAATTAAAAAATGGAGAAGAAAACCACCTGGTAAGCGAGTTTGCTTACCATGTTATGAACTGGGAGCTGAGCTGTGATGTTTACAGTTTAGACGGGTGGCAAATTGTGGGAGGAGGTCAGAGCTGATTATTTTTCTGAATCATGTTTGGCCCTAATTCTGAGATGAAGAAAGAGTCAATATATACTTGCCTGTGGAGCAGCTAATTAGAACAATTAATCTGAGAACCAGCACAAGCTGTGAGATTATGAGAGCTGATTCAGGCACGCCCTTTACTAACTTAGGTTTTGATCAATGTTTAAAACACCATGGAAAGGATTGGAAAGGACTGGGGAGATGTGGCCCAGTGGCTGAGATTCAGGGTCGCCGTCTGTACCCCCGTTGCTGTGACATGCGGTGAGACCTCGGGCAACGCGTTTTCCTCTCGTCCCTGAAAGAGGCCAATGATATTCACTGCCTTGTTGAGCTTTGTGGATATAAGAAGCATGTTGTGAATGAAAAGTTAAGTATGTTTCAAAGCCAGCCAAGACAAGAACTGCATTTTTCTTCCTCATATCTATTAGCTCAGAGCAACGGAAGAATCTCACTTGCCACCAGCTCCTTCGCCTTGTTTGGAGATGTGGAGCCAGCCTGATCATATCCGTCAGATATTTGCTTTCAGGGTCGCATGAAAGTAGAGCAAAAGAAAGATCTTTTGTGGGGATGACATGCTTGGAAATATACTTGTCCAAAGCAAACAGCTCTTGTTCTTTCTTCAGCTAATTCACTGAAAAGATATTATTTTAGTCAAGAAAATGGTATCAATTCTCCTCCTTTTAGGCAGGATGGTGGCAGGTTTCCCATGTTGGTTTGTGGAAGGTATAATTTTGACAGGAGCATCTGGTTCCTTTGTGAGCTTCACAAGCAATTGTGTGGCGGTGGCTTTAGGTCGGCCTCTGGTTGAGCCATGTGGGCAGCCCTTTGACATGTCTGCGTTGCTTTTCCTGCTCCACTCGGTTTTGTTTTGACTCTCTTTTGAGCTTCCTAAATATGCAGCCTTGGTCTGCAGATTCCCCGGGACAGTTTCATTCA
The DNA here is from genome assembly GCF_000690535.1 of Cariama cristata. Lineage (NCBI taxonomy): Eukaryota > Metazoa > Chordata > Aves > Cariamiformes > Cariamidae > Cariama > Cariama cristata. Next base: position 28,595 of record NW_009595949.1, read on the forward strand.
TGGGTACTGACAAGGACTGCGGTTTTGCTGGGGCTCATGGATCCATTCTTACAGTGGTGCTGTATGTTACATTAGCCGACAGCTGCTTTTGGCAAGGTTTCTTTTTTTTTTTTAGAAATCCTCTTAGAGAAGGGAGAAGAGTGATCTCTGGATAGTGGAGCTTTCAATCTTCAAAATAAACCACGCCAGGTTGTTTGAGAATTTACAACCACTTGTGAGCCTCCCTGGTACAATAACATGTAGTGTGTTGCTTCTGCCCTCTTTAAACAGCAGATGCCTGGCTTTTATCTTTTAGGTATATTTACTGCGAAAAAAAAGCGCCTGAATTTCTTTTCTTACTTCCCTGGGTATTGAGTGATCTGAAAATGTGTTTTGAGCCTGATTTACATGAATGCAATCACAACAGATGTTTTGTCACCAAGGTTGTGCCAGTTTGATGCATTTGGCATAGGAAAGCGGTATAAGGGTGCAAGATACCTTGGCTTCTGCTCCCCAGATCCTCTGGGCTGTTTGGGCACCGTACTCCGGACACATGTTGTTGCTCCTACCACTGTGAGTGACGGAGAAATGACCACCAGCTGAGCTGCTGCTGAGCTTGTCCAGCAACGGGTGGCATGAGCAAGGAGATGGGCAGGGGGGGAAGATGGACCTCCCAGCTGGGAAGGCCAGGACTACTGAGCTCGGTTCTCTCTTTGCATATCCTTAGGCTGTGTGAAGAAACTCAGCTATGTTGTATGCATTGATGAGGAGAGGGTCCCTGACTCCTGGTGAACCATCCCCTGAGGGCAGCAGGAGGCAATGCCTATAATAACTCCACCACTTCCCATGGGGCTGGGTGGGCTGTGAGCAGGTTATCGTGGAGGTGTGTGCTGGGCAATACACACCTAAATCACCAAAAGATATGTTCAGGAGAGATCTGTTGACTAAAAGAGTATATAATGAACAGGGAGGATGGAACAATATGGAACTCATTGTTTGGACAAATTTGGTGACACTGAGAACAATTTACAAATCAGGAATCTGAGCCCTATTGCAACAAAGTAGTTAATGTTTATTAAAATTAGGAAAAAGCTTGGCTTTTTAGTGTTTAAAGAGGAGACCATGTCTGAAGCATATTTAAAGAGACGAATTGAGACCATGACATTACTTCATTTAGTGTGCTGGCTTTCTTTGGCATGAAAAGACAGAGACACATTACAAATACCGAAAAAGAGGGTGTGCATGCGATAAGATGGAGGGAGGAGCCTGTGTATCTAGCAAAATAACAGCAGCATCAGTATCATTGAGAAATCCAAAATAATACACTAGGGAAGGTGACATCCCAGGTACAGTGTATCTGATCTTGTAATACCAGTGGAAAGGAAGAGCAAAGCAACTGGGTCATTGGCAGCTAACAAGTTGAAGGAAGAGCTGTTACCAGACTCTTTCCATGTGATGATAGATTCCCCAAAGTGCTTTACCAATTAAGCATCTCTAAAGCCATCACAGCTGTTTCTTTACAGAGCAGAGCCAGTGCTGATGTGAGATACATGCAGCAGACTGTCAGCATGCCAAGCAATGGAAATGTTATCAGGAAAATGTAGATGCTCCCCCACTCCTTGGTTCCCTCCCATCAGCACAGAGTTTGGTTTCACATTGCTTTTGCTTTCTAAATTGATCTAACTAACGTAATCAGTCAGAAACACCCTGTTCCAATGTCACTAATGTCTTCCAAACTAGATGGCCTAATTAAGGACACTAATTTCATTGACTAAGACAATTTCTTGAGAGATATCTAAGTGAATACTAGAAAAGGTTGTATGATTCTGTAAAACAATTAGCACAGAGAGGAGTAAGAATATACCCACGTCAACTGGAAAAAAAGGCTTTGGGTCTTCAAAATTTACAGACAACAAGAACATAATTACAAAGGATGAAGAGTAAGGTGAGAACAGAGAAAGCCTATTCCCAGAACTGAACCTGTTGCCAGACTCAGAACCTATGGGCAAATCAAAGATTTGACCAAAGACAACACTTCATGGTGAAACGAGTAAATGGAATGATGCTCATTTTTTCACTGGTTTGGAGCCTACATCTGGTTGCTGGAAGATAAAGCAGATCAAAGAAGAAATAGTACTGATCTGTATTAATAGGCCACAATGGAGGAGGTGTCCAGTCACTCCCTAAGCCTATTCATTTGCCTCAAGATGTGTTTCACAAAAGGAAGGAGATGAAACCCGTGGTGGGATCTCTGGGGCTGCAGTTAAACCACCATAAAGCACTGTGGCCAGAGGCAAAGTAAAAGCCAGATGAATGCTTCTTATCTGCTATTGAACTATTTTGGTTGGAATCAGCTGGGAATATCATCACATTTGCAAAAGCAGTAGCCATCTCAAATATGAAGCTACCAAGGGATCACGCTGGGGTAAAAAATATCCAGAATAAGTAGAAGTCTCAGCACTAGAAAGAGCTCTGTTTAAGAAAATCTCAGGCACATTAACAGATCTTATATGACCTCATATAAAGAGATAATGACTGAAGTGGCCATGCTGTAGTTAGAGTTATGCGAGTGACATCTGGCCAAAGGCTGCTTCTGCGTATGGTTTATATCTGGCAGGGCATGGCAATGCTGGCGAATCAGCTGAGGCATAACCTCCCTTCATCACATCCAGTCAGCCTTGATCACTGGCAGAGGTAGGAGTTTGGGTGCAGGAGATCTCCACGAATGTTTACTGACCTGGGAGAAACAAGTGTGTCAGTCCTCAGGGGGTCCCATGGGAATCCCTCTGGTACTGACCGTCTGATTTGGAGAGGCAAAAGATGTATGGGACTTGAGTCGCATTAGCTGAAAACCTTCAATGGGACACATGGAAATAAAGACAAGCACAGGGCAGGATAAGCAAAAGCACATTAGATACCTATAATAATTTCTGTCATGCATAAATTTCTGACGGTATCATGCCTGAAACACTAAGGATCCAATGCATCATTGTTATCTACTATTCAGCAGCATTTATATTGATAAGAACAATGTGCAGTAGGGCTTGAACAAAATCAGTTTAAGATGGAGACACTGAAAGTAATGCAAGAACTTCTAGACCATTTCACAAACACTGCGTCATCTTTGTCCCACATAGCAAGACCAGGTATCAAACAACAAACACTTAGTACATTGCTATGACTTTTTTCATGCTGCTATTCACCATCATGATGAGATTTATGGATGCAAATGAACAGAAGAACAGTTTGTGAAATTCCTGCTAGTGAAAGTGAGGGTGGAGGTGACCCAAGCCACCAGATGACTTTGGTCACCAGGAAGATTTCGTAGTATCATTGACCACACTTGTAGTTTGTTTCCAGACAGTTTATAGCTACCAAAGTACATTATATGTCAATCCCTTAATTTATCCAAGTTAGCCATGTTGCAAAACCGTAAGTTGAATCTCTGGACATTAGTAACGAAATCTATCCTCTCTCTGAACTCAAAAAGTAATTCTCTGACATATCATATTACAGCCAGCTGGTTGGTATAAAACACTGAATATCCAGAACATCCTAAATTTATGTTAATGATAAACTGGATAATTTAATGTTTTTCTGTAGGTGTGTAACTCTGGCTGTCTTGATAAAGTTTTCACGTTAGTGCTGAAGTTAGAAACCCAGTACAGACAACTTCTCAGTTCCAACAGCAGTGTCCAGGTCAGTATGAGTTAGACTTGCTCAAAATACATCTAATTAAAACAGTGGCAGGAATGGCTTCCAGGGCTAATGAGCTATACATTGCATGGCCCTAAGTTTGCTAAGAAAGTTAGTGCCAGAGCTATGTTAGTAATGAGGAGTTTTTTGCAAGAATGGTGTACTGTAGATAACCCCATGACTTATATTTCAACTGAACAGGCAGGCAGCTGTCTTGGGAGAAATGCTCGTGAATTAGTCTTTGTGCAATTATTTTCTGAAACTTTGTATTCTTTGCATAAAGCTTACTTTCATGATCTTTTGCTCTAATAACTCATGTCACCTACACCAACAGAAACATTACCAGAAACATCACTTCCCTCTATATGACATAGGACAAGAGTTCTCTCTATATCACCAGAAGAGCATACAAAGGGAAAAAATATAGGAAGTATTATGAACAGATCAGAGAAAAGGCCGACAGTCCTTCCTACCCCCAAAATGTCTCAGATCCTGCGACTAACCTGACCGTAGACATTTCAATATCTTTTAAAAAATCTACTGCAGTCTTAAATATTTCTTTAACTTTCATTAATTTCCAGCATACCCCAAATAACACAGCACTTTATTTCCACCATAAACCACCCTAAAATATAAGCTTATTTTTATCTTACAAAACTGCCAAAGATGCTTTGAAGCATTCATTTTGTAACCACCACTGACTCTTTTTTCAATTATGTCATAAGAAAAACTTCTGAGAGCACTTAAAAAATGTCTTCAGACTTTTCAGATGCTCTTTGCGCCTACGAGACCCAACCAAGAACAGTCTCAGTGTATGTCAGTAGCTTTATTTTGCACTAAGATTTTTTACCAGTCAATCAGACTAGTAAGTGAAAATGTGCTGCTTTGCATGCATGAACATAGACATGACTTTTAGCAAATCTGAGATCACTCTTGCCAATAACCCCGTTAAATTGTTTTTATCAGTCTGGTTGACTGGAATGTTTGAGTATTTACAATAGACTCAAGAGTATTAGGTTGAAAGTCTTTCTAATGTACTACCAAATTAGACATGGCTAAACAGTTGCATAGTAATTTCCAGCTGCTTCCTCCAAAATAAAAAAATTGGAAATTAAAGTGTGATGAAAAAAAATCTTACAAACCATATTTTAATTCAAAATCTTCAGGATTTTCCCCTCCCTTTTGCTTCCTGTCAGTGTTCTGATTAACAGAGAAGCAAGTCATAAGTCACATGGAGCCCTGCACTCAAATCTACTCCTTTCTTTGGAGGCTAAGCTGCTTTAGGTAACCTAGTACTTAATGAGAAATAAGAGCACAGAGCTGGGCTATTCCTGTGGCTTGTCGGTGTGCTGTGAGGATGGCTTATTCATACACCCATCCGTACGCCCATGTGTGTTGAAGGCACACGTCTGGTCCTGTGCACTGCGTTTATCATTCATTCTCCCATAACAGGATGGCTCCCAGAAGCAACAGAGGAAAAAAGTTAAACTGGAATGGGGAAAACAAATAAACAAGTGCATGGATTTGTTAGGAAAAAAACCTTAACAACATTTAAACAGGAAAAGATAAAGGATGGTTAAATAGCACGTTGCAAGTGAGTGAATCTGGAGGAACATAGGAGCAACCAGGTGAACAGATTGGTCAAATGATGTGAGAAAAGACTGAGCCAGGTACGGGGTTTGACCTCTGGAATTTTTGTGGGGTTTACTCTCAGGGCTTGTCTACAGAAGACAGTTGGAAATTAAGAAAAGGTCTAACTGAAAAGCAGAAGAGTTATTTGGGATTCACTCCATATATAGAGATATATGTATATACATATGCATATGATCCTCTCCTGGAATAAGAAATCTCTTTTTTTTCTTCAGGCTAGGGTATAATCTGGGGTAAAAGCCATCTCATTTCAGCCCAAGACAAATAGCATGCTACTATTCCAAAATATCCCCATTTGCACCCTCAGGTACACATAGGTAAATCTGTTCTGCAGCTGGGGCAGCGGTGGCTGGTCACACCACAGGTGGCACAGCTACACATGGTTTCCATTACCTCACCTAAGATGCTACTGCAATTAGTACTATAAATTAGAGTAGCTTTTAATCTCCTCTTCTGTCTTTCTTTTGAACTACATCCATTTTTGCTTCCATCTAAGTTGCGTCTTTGAGCCCTGATTTACACTCAGGTAGGAAATGTCAGCCGTTGGCTTGCAACCTTAGATTACGGACTAAGACAAGGACTTGGAAGAAGAATATGCCCCAGAAGACTGTATGGCCTCGCTCTAACAATATTAAACCTCCTGGTCAAGTGAGTACATCGGAAACTTAATTTGCTGGTAATTTGAGGAGAAAGGAGGAAGAATTGTGTCTACTTTTGAGTATTACCTGGTCATGGGCCGGTTCCTCAGAACTTGGCAGGAGGAGCCCAGCTTCTGACCAATTTGAATCTTGCAGTCATTTCTCACAGTGATTACATTTTGAGCCCAGATTGGCAAGGAAATAGAGAGCTTTTAGGAGGGGCTGTACTTGTTCAGTGAGCGGTGGCTGTGCGGGAGGAGGGCGCGCAGTTCTTGGGCAGCTCTCCACGCAGAGCAGGTTGCACCACTCAGTTCCGACTTGCATCAGCTTGCAGTTAGCTTACATGGAGAATTTGTCTCATCAATGCTGCTTAGCTTGGGATCTGGCATGGCAGGATACTGTTTCTTTTCGTAATTCTCTTTGCAGAGACTGCTTGGGAAGCACTTGAACTGGAGCTTCTGCGGTGCAATGTTGGGAGCTTTTCCCTGCTTTCTATGGAGTCAGGAATTTTCTCTGCCCAACATCTGGGTGTTGGGGCTTGCTAATGAACAGAGAACCGTGCTCTGCTGCCGAGTCTCCCCATTGATGTGGCGGGTAGGGGAAGACGTGCGTGGGAGTTGCCTGGTATTTTTGTGCCACAGGTGGTTCTTTAGTTTGGGTGGCATTCACTGCCTGTTTGTTTCCTGGCTTGTTCTTTTGTGTACGCCAAATCTTCATGAAAGGGTGCAGTGCTCTGAGGCAGACCAAGCAAAAGAAATATGTTTTATATACATACAAGTTGAAAGAAATATGGGTATGTACTGAGACCTGAAAGCACCAGGGTTTTGCTCCACTGGTGTGTTCTGCTGGAGGAAGAGGCAACTCCGGAGAGAGGAGAAGACCTCCTCAGTCCCACCGCAGCCCTTAGCCCTGTGGCTCCCGTCCCTTCCGCACTCTCCATCCATGCCAGCAGGCAGCTTCTGCAGCACACACTGGGTTTCCCAAATCGGGTCCGATGCTCACCACGGCTTCTGAATCCCACAGACCTCGTCTGAATCCTGCACCGAAGATTTCTCTGTTGTTTTTACCATCATTTTAGCAAGAGCTAAAGCCAAGGGATCCTCTAGGTGATGTCACCCCACATATGCTGCTCATTGAGCTGGTTGCTAGCCAGAATATGATATAGATTGATTTAAATATGTTTGGGGTAAATACAAGTCATCAGGTTCAATGCAGAAGAGACTGGATGAAATTTTATGGCCTGACTCGTACTGGAGGTTGGACCAGATGATCTAATGGTTCCTTCTGGCTTTAAAATCCACACATGCAGCAAAAAACGCTTATACTATTTTTGACAATCTTATATTTTTCTTTCAGTTGGGCTGGCGCTGTGGGTGTTTGTGTTACAGAGATGCTGGGAGGCTCTGCCCTGAAGGACCCGTGCATCTGGAGAAACTGAATTTTGGACTCTGCTGGCTTTAGCAGTTTACAGAATTCAATTTTTCTTTCAGTTTATTGATGCAAATATCTGCAACAGCCATGCTGAGCTCATCGTCTGGGGCTTGGAACAGCCTCATGCAACTCATCTGTCCGGTCATAACCGAGCTAATAACTTTTTTTACTAACTTGTAAGAGTGAAAAATGCAAGGAAAAAAAAAATGCCTCTAAACTACGAGATAAATCTAAATAATGAATAAATTTGGGGAAATCATGACCTGTTCATGGAAGAGCCATGAGCAGAAAAACAAACTAAATTAGTCAGATGATTTATTCATTGTGAGTGATTCACTCCATTATGGGATGCTTCCTCCACAAGCCGTAGAAGTTAATATATAAACTGATAGAGGAAGGGTGGGATCGATAGAGAGCAACCTCTCCCTCCTCTCCAAGGAAAACAGGTCACCTGTCCCTGCTATGCTGCTCTCTGGGCACAGGGCACATCTTAATTGACTGAGCATCTGTTTTCAGCTAATAAAGTTTAGTTTTTTTCAGGGCAAAATTTTCCCGAGGAGTGCTTCCTTTCTTTCCATCAGCTCTCGAGCCTGTGCTTGCAGTTTGGCCGGCTCCCTTCCCCCGTCCTGACAGCTCTCATTGTTCCCAGATGATGGCTGTTTGCCGGCCTATGCAAAAAAAAAAAAAAAAAAAAAAGAAAAAGATTTTATGGTCTAAATTCAGTGTCCCGTACACAGCTGGTGCTGCAGAGGAAGGAAACCTCCAGGACGAGCTCAGCGTGGGACAGGCTGCGGGTTCCTCAAGTGGATCAGGATGGAGGTGGCCCTTCCAGGTCTGGGGGTGGGACTGGGTGGAAGGGGCATGGGGGATGCTCTGCAGGCACACTGGCTGGGGTTGTCCATGTGGCCATAATGACTTGCACTCCATGGCCATGGGTCACGGGTTTTCCTCCTCATGCCACATCCCATGCCAGCCCCGGTACCACCCCAGGCGTTGAGAAGCCCGGCAGGGAGATCCACCGTGGTCCTGCCTGCTGAAAGCTGCCACGCTGGGAAACATTTCTGAGGCCCCTTTTAGCTCCTAATAAGCAATGATATACTCTGTGGCGACGTCTCTGCTGAATTTTCTTGCACACAGCACAACCCACTGTTTATCATGTGACTATTTATAAACGGCTGCTGAAGCTTCATAAATAGTTTTTGCTCATTGCACAAATTGGAGCTGAACAGCTGGAAACTGTATTGCAAGTACAGCCCGAGCTGAGTCTACACAGAAATTGCGCACAAAACTCCTATGGATGGTATTTATTAGGGAGCTGGTGGAGAAGAGTTGCCAGTTCTGGATGCTTAACGCATTGAAAACTTGGGAGTGTGGGGTTTATTTGACAGTTCATCTTTAATTAATTTCAGAGGACAAACAATTATGGGAAGAGGCTGCTGGCTGGACTACCTGACTCATAGGGCAGCTAATGTGCTAATGGAGATGTTTGCTTCTGTGCTGCTGGTCTGAGTCCGTGCCAGGCACAGGGTGCTCTTCCCCTCCCATGACTCTTCTGTGGCCCATGCAAGGTCAGGCATCTGTGTCCAGCTTTTAACAGATGAGTTAAAAAAACCCAAAACACAACACAAAGCAACTGGTTGATCAGGCAGCAGCCATTTCAGGTAGGGAACTGAAGAGCGGATGGAGTTGGGGATGGCACACTCCTGACAGCGGTTCCTCCACGTGTCCCGAAGGGAGTTTTGCAATGTTGTGTACTCCTGGTAGATTTGTTTGTGAGTAAACATCAGTCTTTATGCTTCTGCTAACTTGATAGTTTCTGAGCAATATACTTGTAAAAGGAAAAAAAATATTAAAAACACAGAACTTGTTAGTTTATACTTACATTAAATGGTCAGGGATAAAGAGCTCTGTTTTTGCAGATTTAGGGGCTTTTTCAGTCTGAAAAAAAGAATTTAAAAGATTCTATTTTTAAAAAAGAGGTAGGAATGAATAAAAGGAAGGAAACATTACAATCATTTTGTAGATGACCATAGCTTTCCAGGCATCTCTGGTACCTACAACATACAGTCTCACAGGTTCTGGAGAAAACAGAAGACCTCACTCTAGGTGAAAGAAGAGAGTGTGTTGGGTCACTATGTTGGTCATGAAGTCAGATCTTCAGTGCTAATGTTGCACAAATACACAACCACATTTGATGGCCACATCTCAGCTACTAGAGGACATTTGTCATTATTAAACCATGATTCAAGCTGAGTTTGGTTCAGGAGACTCAGGGTAGGTGTACTAAAGCCTGCTGCTGAAATTCAGGAGAAAGAGGTTACAAGGAGCTTACATCACGCTCAGCTTGAATGAGGGCCAGACCCAAACTGATAGCCCTCCTTCTGTCTTTTGGGAAAATTTAAATCCAGAACCACGCCTGAATTTTGTGGCCAACATCACATTCACACTTAGAAGATTTCTGCAAATCCCTCCAAAACCTACTACAAAAATCTATCTATTAAAACATCATCACTTCCCCTCAGGTTTGGTTCAAACTGTAAAGAAAAACAAAACAAAGGCAGAACCTACAATGCACATCAGGATTTTTTTTTTCTTCAGTTTAACTAAATTCTTACTATATGGTTAAATAGAGCAGATGGTAGTCACCAGGTGCACTGAGCCAAAATACACCACATGGACAGATCAGTACAGCTCATAGCCAGCTCTTGAAGTCCCCAAGCCCTTACTTACTGCCACGCAGTGACCTGGTCTGAGTGTGCACCATGGTATTGAGGCTTCTTGGTCTAGGAGGGAAGAGGAAGAAGCAGGAAAATGGTTAATAGACATTATTTTTTCCTCTATTATTTTTTGCCTTCCTTTTTTTAAAACCCAAATGTTGGAATAAGTTGCATGGGCAGAAAAGGAATATACAGTTATAACACATGACAATGCAACAAAATCCTGGACTATGTCAATTACTGTGATACCATATATTTTCATTTTATTCCATTGGGGAAATATATGATTCAAGTAACAAATCATTTGGACAATGCAGCTACATGGAGAATATCCAATGCATGAAGAAACTCCTTTGCAATGAACTGCACACAGAGTGATATGGAAAACAGTATGAAACCAAGGCAAAATTTCCTGGTCTAATTGGTGATACAGTGCTGCCAGACAAGTGTCTCTAGAACATACTTGTTGGCATAATTCACCTTCAGAGATCACTTCTGATATTTGAAGTTACAAGGGACACAGTTTACTCTTTTCATAGCAACAGTACTCAAGCAGTGGAAAAAAATCCATCACACTAGCCAAATTGAGTTGGGCGGCAGAAAGCTTAGCACGTGGGAGGAGAGGCTGCTTGGGAAAGTGTGGGGCAAGGCTGAAAACTGCCTCCACATTATTTCCTTCAATACTAGAAGAGCTGCCCAGTAACATGTGCTAGGCAGCCTTGAATAGATCAGAGCAAGCTGTTTTTGAAAGGAGGACATTAGCCAAAAAAAAATGCATTTTGGTTACATTGCAATGACTTCAAAATTAAGATTGAATTATTTTGAATTGTCTGGTTGGAGATTTTTGAGCGAGTTGGGAGGGAAAAAAAGAAGAAATAAATAAGGAAGCAAGGGATGGCTTGTCAAGTCAGGTTTTTTTACTCACTTAGCCCAAACATAGAGCCAGGGAAGGGAGACTTCAATTCCTGCCTCTCCCTGGGGGGACATGGACCTCTGGGCTTTGCTCCTGCAGGAGTTTCTGAGCCCAAAGGCTGGGATAGCGCTGCTCCCACCGACCTCTTCCCATGCGGGTCTGTTTTGCATAAGTGATTAAAGATCTCTGGATGCAGTGAACTGGAGAGGCGTCTTATGCAGACTCTTCACTGCGGACAGGTTCATCTAAGATGGGGCTTTCGCCTTATTGACAGGGCTTGTTTTGTATGGGATACTAAGATGATGTTTAGCAATGGGGAAAAAAAATTGCCCAAGCAATGGGATATTAAGCTTGAGGATTTCATTTTGGGTGGATGACACTTTTCTTCCTTAGCTGATGCTTCCAAGAAAGGATCAGTCAATTCCCATAATTCCTTTAACAATTTTGGCCTTCCATCTCCATTTACCTTCATATCTTTTTATTAAAAAATAGGCACTGTAATAACTTTTGTATCTTGAGAGGTATGTATGAATTGTGAATTACGGAGCTTAAGATAGCATGATCGTCTAAGTCTGTCCATGCTTTCAGAACTTGGTATCCAGGTCAGTATGCAACATGTCAGTTATTTTGCCCTTTCAGTATCTAGTTTTTTTTTTTTTTTTTTTTTGGCTTGTGCAATATATTATTAAAAATTGGGAATGAAATTAATCTATTTTGCAGGCAACAAATTAAACAGAGATGACTCTGGAGAAAATGTTGCGCATTATTTTAACCGCAAAATAAATCCCAATGAAGATGACATGTTTTCGTATTCAGGCATGTAGATCAGTCAGTGTACCTAAAAATACACCTAATCTTTTAATTATATCTGGTCTTTAAGTAGTCTTTTCTCTAATGGTAATCAAAATGTTTCCACACACAGAAAGAAAAGCTTACACCTTTTAAAAAATATTTTTCTCTGAAAAACTAGGTGACCAGCTAACCTGCATCCTCGGATAACTGATGGAAAATGAGCAGCAGGGAGAGGGGCTGGCTGCGGGAGAAGCCGGCTGTGGGTGAGGGTCGGGGCTGGGCAGCTCTTTGCAAAGGGAGGACTCAGAAGTAAAGTTTCCCTTTTCTCCTTTGCATATGCATGTGATGGACCTGGCTGTTGAATCACAGTTTTGCTTTGCTTTTTTAACAGATTTCACTGGATTAATTATGTGGAAAATTTGGTAGCAGTGTATATAGCATATACCCAAACTCTTCTCTTGTAATAAATTAATAATTTCTTTAAAAGTCCCATTATTTTGTCATCTGCAAGAAAAGGCTCTGAGGTAAATGTTGATTTTAATATGGTTGTGGCAATTCTCCCATAAGTTTAGTGGGTAGAATACCAAAATATCTTTCAACGAATACCTATGAGCTATTGATTAAAAAAAAGTAGTTGCAGAGCTTGTGGTGCAAGACATGCTTTGCATTTGGGAAGCTGTATAGACATCTTTATATTAAATATATTCTCACCACCTCAAAAGATCATGCTGGAACTGTGAATTGTAGCCCTGTAGCAAAAGTTTAATGTTTATTTAAAGGGGGCATCTTTCTATTACATTGTTTGAACAGATCTCCTCAGACAATGATCATAACCTCGTTCCCTTTTCCTTCACACATAGGTTATGATATCTATACTCTTCTTATCGCATGTGACTTCACTTTTATGAGCTGTCTCTGGCTCTCACCTGATTTTATGCTTGAAGTCAATAGGGATAACACAAAACCCTGAACAACATGACAGCCGCAGATTTTTGAGAACTACTTGCAATGGTCAAATGTTTGAACCTGGGCAGGGAAATGCAATTTTTTTTTTTTTTTTTTTTGATGCACGGCGACTGCAACCCAGCCGGGTGGAGAGAGGAGCTGAAAGGTCCCTGCTCGGTGTCAGCGCTGCCCCGCATTAGGCGGTGGGAGGACGGGGTCTGTGTGCCCCCGCATATGGGGGCTTCGGGGACCTTTGTTTCTGGGGATGGGGTGACCGCCGCACTACGTGCAAGGCTTGTGCTGTATTGCTGGGCTGCGCGACCCTCTTAGGCTGGGGTCTAATTCACTTCCCCTGCTCAACGCCCGCTCATGCAAACAGTCCCATCCAAACAAGCTTGTATTGCTGTTGCTCAGGCAGCCCACGTGCTGCCGAAGTGAATTACACTCGATACAAAGCTGCCTATATAAAGAGACATATTTTTCCATGCAGAAATACAAGTCCACTCTGATTTTTCATGCACAATTTAGAATCTTTGCTTTTGAAACCATGACTTGTGGCTTGCTAATGTAAATATGCATTTTTTAAACTCCAGATCTAAAAGCAGACATTTTCCAAAATAAGATGGGGCAGAAAAGCTTCATGTCAGATTTTGGGGTTTTTGTTTGTTTTTTTAACTAACCATGTCCTTTAGATCCATAATTGCATGTAACTTACACATATTGTGGAAAGGAGGCTGAAATCTGCGTTAAGCTGTATATGTTATCAAAGATGAGCCCACCAAAATAATTCTGCAAAAAGTTCAGACATAATGTTGGTCACTGAATAGCTGTTCCAGCCTACATAAAACAGCTGCTATCCACTGTATGATCAAGGAAAAAAAAATATCTCTAGCATCGTGATAAACAAATTTTAATTCCTAAGCTATTAAAAATTAATAATGCTACCCTTTAAAAATATTTAGGAACATATACGCAGGTTTCAACAGAAAGCATATTTCGACAAGAAGAAATGCCTCAGCCAGAAGGTAAAAAAGATCTCAGTCTGTACATCTTTGTGTGTATGGGAAAGGCACGTAGGATCTGGTTCCCAAGCCCAGCAATTCTCTCTCACTCGCTGTGCATTTGGTGAACCTGCAAGGGCAGCAATAACAATCCTGTACTACAGAGATTTCAATTCCTCTTCTATCTAGGTTCTCGTGCTGTGCTCTCATCACTGGGGTTTTGCACCTAGGAAGGGCTAATAGGTACTAATTATGATTATAGCAGCAGCTATTTTTGCTATACTTAGTATGGTCCCATATGCTTAGGATTCTAGAAGACAAAGGGGACAAATTGAATGATTTTGGATGTGAAATTCATTTGCAGTGCTTTAATTCCTTAATCTAAGACTAAAGGGTGTATTGGATATGCTGGCCTAAGAGTGAATGTACACTGAGCCTCCTGGGGATTTTGTCTTACGTGAACTGTCCCCAAAACCTCAGAAAATAGTAGAAACAAGATTTCTATTTTCTTTTTTTTTTCTTTTTTTTTTTAAATTTTCAGCAGAGTTAAATATAATTTTGCAATCTATTCAGTAAACATAAGGAACTGAAGGGCATGTGTAATGTTATTGGACATTTGAAAAATGCACACAGTAATGAAGAATCAAATTTTCCACTGAAATAACTCCACTGATTTCAGTGGAGTTAGGCCAGCAGGGAATTTGATCCTTAGCAAACTTGTTCAAAGCCTACTGAAGTTTCCTGCTGGAACATACCCGCAAACATCTAGCATGCCTTACAAATGAAAAATTTATTAATTTGATTAAAATACTTATATACTGTGCTTTCAGTAGATATCTTCTGATATATTCTATAAACAATTTAGTACAAGTTATTGAAAATTCTTTGGCAATTGTCTAAAGGCATATAAATAAGAATGTAATACTGCTTCAAGCACAAAAAGAAATGAATTAAAAAAAATCTAGATTTAGTGCAACTAATTCTGAATTAAGGCATACTTTAAAAAAAATATTTTACTGGGATAAAACTAAGGTAAGGTTGCATATATGTGCACAGTTTCAATTTCTCTCTCTCTTTTTTTTTTCCTGCTAGCTCAAACATAATCTTATAATACCAATAAATGAAAAATATGCATTGAGGGAATCAATATACCAATTGTATGATTTTTTTGAACAAGGTTCATTTTGTGGTGGCAGATTAATTTGTGTTTTACTTAACACAAAATTGTCTTTAGCCTTAATTCAGAAGTAAATTGCTCTTTTAAGAGTTTCGATTTTGTTTTTAAATAATTAACAGAGAAAAAGGAACTTTGAAACAGTTCAATTAATTTAACCGTAATAGCCTTTTGAGGTATAAATACAACCACTTGCTCCATTCAAGCAATAAAATTAGCAATAAATGTACAATGTGAAACAGATTTTAGTATATATCTCATCCGAGGGATGTGCCGTCCTCACTGCAGCAAGAAAACGCTTACACTTTCAAAGACTATCTAAATCCCAAGAATATTCAGGTTTCCTCAAAAGCCTGCATTACTGAGCAATAATTTAAATTACAAGTAGCTATTAAAAAATAGCTAATGAAATGTGGAGAATCCTCCACTTAGGCATGAGAGGAACAGATTTTTAAAGTTTCCTTTTCTAAAACAGGTTTTGTTTTTTATTTACCTTCCCCTCGTCCCCCCCCGCAGCGTTCCTATGGAATATATGCATCACAGCTACTTAAAAGTTCGACAGTAAGAGCACAAATGTCAACCAAAGGGCATTATTCAGCATGAAACATCTGCACCAAGTTGTGAAATCACGGTAATACTATAAGGAATAAGCTAAGCAAAAAATTCCTGTGTCTAATATTGTTACACAATTGTATGTGATAAATAGCCAGAACAAATGCTCGTCAGAATTACGTTTTTGTTCTATCGTATTCTGCAAAACTAATTTGTGAATGACCTCAAAGATAGATGATTTGTTAATTTGCAGATGTCTCTCCACTTTCCTCTCTGTCTTTGTCTGTTTCAGGAGGTTATGCATATACAAACTGTATATGCATGTCTAAAATCTCTCTCTCTTAGGCATTTCTCAGTCACTCATTGTACCATGTTTAAGTGCTAAATATATGTATTAGGCACACACATGCCCACCCACAAATGTGAGATACATATACACATCTACTAGCTAGACATTCAATTAAATATGTATTGTAAAAGGCATAAGTGATTTCAAAGATTCGAAGACAACCGTGATGACAGTATATATTACTGTTAAATTCACCAAGGCACATCTGCAAAACAGACTAGGGACTTATCTGTAAATCTTTTCTAGGAAGCTAAAGGTAAACATTATTTTTTTGCCAGAACAGTGTGGAAAAAATATTTATGATTTTGAGAAACAGTTAGTGAAACATTTACTGAGGGAGTATTACATCTGCTTTTTAAATGAATTCATCTCAAGTAATCAGGATTTAGTTAAATGGACTAATGCCACTGAACGTTTCTGACTGTCATTTGGGGTGTGAACACTGGCACTCAGAGGATACCTTTTAAGCACAATACATTTATGAACTCATTTTTTTTTCCCTGAGGATTTAAAAAAATAATTTTTATGCACAGTGTCAGTGGCCTTGTTTAATAACTTCCTCGCTGCTGCTGCTCACCTTTAGAAAGGATGGAGAGTTTAACCACATATGGTAAAAGTTTTAGCCCTGGGGGTTTTATTATAGCAATATTCCTTTTCAGTGCACTGTCCACCATAACGGGTCTTAACCTTTCCTCGCTAGACAGACAAGCAGAGAAGTACAAAAAAGAAACAAGCTATGTTTAGCAGAATTTTTACATACCATAATCTCTTTACCATGGTCAGGCAAGGCTGGAATTTTCGAGATGATCTGTTATGGCACGAATCCATTGCAGGACAGAGCTGATTTACAGCTTAGCACCATTCTCCACTCTTCACTGAGAGTAAGTTAAATGACCCAAGAATAACATTAATATGTACTATAACTAGATAGAATGGTGGTCTAAAGGGTGGTCTAAGGCATTAGCTTTCACCCAAGGAAACTCAAGCTCATATATTGCCCAGAAATACTAATAAGGGTCAAGTATCATTACTATTTTAAGAGGTCGACAATGCAGTGAGTTATGGGGTATGATAGCGAAGCAGGGCTCTTCTGCTGCCTTCTATCAGCCCTCTTCTCTCCCCACTGCAATGTTTCGAACAAATCTTGCCTAAATTCGGACTCGTTATTATTTCGCATGCTGTTTTGTGGCTAACCTGATTTAAAAATACCTGCTGACAATTTTTTGCTTGGTTGGACCAATCTGATTAACCTCAGCTGAGTCCCACAACAAACTTTTTCTTCCTTTTCTCCCTTTTCCCCCTTTTATCAGGATAGTGGCTTCAGAATTAAAAAAAAACCCAACAACAAAACTTGGGAGAAATTGAAGCTGTAAGGTTAAAATCAAGGTAGTAGGGGCACTAAAATATTTCCCCAGTAACAAGAAAGATCTGACAAAACAATAAATAGAAAAGTAAGATGTTGAAATTATTTTAAGACAGATGCCTTTTTAAACTGTATTAAGAACACCTATCGTGGAGCCTGATTCCAGCAGTTCCTCACACAGGAGGTATTTTATCTTCACAACATCTGGCACTGTCAAGGAGGTACAGTTGTAGACCTTACCAGATGCAGACACTCCATACATAAAAGTACACTAACAAATCACACCATTAATAGCAGCACAACACAAGTGTTTCTTATACATCCATGAAGGGAACTATTCCATGGCTATGGGAAAGCTTAAAGGAAAAAAAGCCACGAAAAACCCCAACAACCCCTAACAGAAATTTCTTGCAATTCCTAAAACATAAAAATAACTCTGAGAGCTTTATTTTCAGCTTTTTTATAGATGACTGACAAGAAAGCTTCTTTCTTCAGGGTGAAAAACTCCTTGTCCCATAAATCTGTGTGGTTGACATATCTAGGTAAATTTGTATCCTTGCTCAAAGGGATCACTGGTTTTATTCTCTATGGATTTTTCACTCACTCTATTGCGGAAAGTGAGTTGAGGCAGAAAAAAGATTGCTTGATATTTGAAGGAAGGTTTACATTATTTTATATCATCCACACTGTTCTGTTGTCACTTGGCTTCTTTTATGAACTGTTTAAAACATGATACTATACTACATAAACCTTGCCCATTTTTGAATATGAAGTTTGTTGCATACCCTGAAGGACTTGAGCTCGATATTCCTCTCACATCCTCATCTGTTAGTTGGACATACCTATATTCATCCTAACATAAAACATGAAGGTATTTGGAAGTTATGTATTATATTTATATAAAACACATGCTATGTTTCCTACTTTAATATTTTATTTTTTTTTTTTTTAAATCAAAATGTCTCTGATATTGTCTCTAATATAAATGAGCAATACTTTGTTTCAAGTAAACCTCCCTTGAAGGTAAATCTGAACATCAGTGGCATTAATGTAATTGTCACAAACCAAGGATTTAGTTTGCATATGTGTCGCTTGATCCTTTCCCTTTGTATTTCACCAGCAATAATCAATATGCTATAGGACTCGTCAGTACTACGCATAGGACTTACAAGAGAGGCAGAATTTCTAGTTCTGATTTGTTTCTCCTCTTGTCAACAAAGCCCCCACCCTTTTGTTAAATGATTAAGTACGATAAATAGGTCTCAGCTAAATACTCTGTTAAGATCAAAGCGCCGCTCGATGTTTTGTATGATATTATCATAACAAAATGCACAGACAGCAGCAAGCTGCAGTCCCAAGGAATTATTTTAGTATACGTAATACCGCTCCTCTCAAAGCCGGAGTCTTAACGTGTTGTCAAGACCGTGTTTTCTGTTTCTGCAACATGCTTTAAAAATAGGTCTCAGCTAAATACTCTGTTAAGATCAAAGCGCCGCTCGATGTTTTGTATGATATTATCATAACAAAATGCACAGACAGCAGCAAGCTGCAGTCCCAAGGAATTATTTTAGTATACGTAATACCGCTCCTCTCAAAGCCGGAGTCTTAACGTGTTGTCAAGACCGTGTTTTCTGTTTCTGCAACATGCTTTAAAATTTAATTTCACGTAATACTGCTCCTCTCAAAGCTGGAGTCTTAACGTGTTGTCAAGACTGTGTTTTCTGTTTCTGCAACATGCTTTAAAATTTAATTTTCTCCAAAACGTGTGCTGCTGCTTGGAACCGAAGTGATTTTTAAGTGCATGTGCTGTGTTATGACAGCAGCGATGGCGGTGGTGCGCGCTTGGCAGAGGGATTAGATATGGGTCAAATGTTTAACCATCTGGATTTACCATGAACGAAACCTTATTTTTGATACCTTCTGCTTAGACTAACTGGGAAGTGATTTCCCCCTTCGTCCTCTCCAAAGTTTTCCTGCTCCTGGCTCTGTGGTGGTGCGGCTGAGGAGCCGCACTACTCCTACCACCCTGTGGCAATCTCCCGCCATGACAGACCTGCGGCTCGGCCTGGGCTTCTGCCAGCGAGCTGGAGTCGTTCACCAAGTGATTTGTCTTCTTGTGACTCATTCCAGGAACAATTAACTTCTTTTTGTTTGTTTGTTTCCATGCAAGTAATACACACGTAGGAGCAGAGTGATAAAGTGAGAGCAAATCTTCTGTGAAAGAGATTACTGCTGCTAAACTGCTTTTGGATGGGTAACTCAAACTGTATTAAAATAACTCTTAAATGCTGCAAGGAATAGACTCTGGTTTTGTACCTGAACTATTAGTGTATTATAGAGATAGAAGACCTTAAAGAAAATAACCAGGTAGTACATTAGACACGTCTCCTTGCTTTACTTAACACATCAGGAGATGATGAATACAAGAAGTTATCTTGATCAAAAAAGAAAGGTTAGCACAATTAAAATTTTCTCGCTGCGTGCACATTTCACAAATTCTCTGAATTTTATATGTAGCAGATGGTGTTCAAACAAAACAAGAAGCTGAAGCTAAAAAAAACACCAATGGAGAAACTCATATATTTCTTCAAACGATAAGATGAACTGCAGATGTTTGTTGAAGAGCACTGCTGACGCAGGCGACTTAAGAAGCAAAGGCTTAAAAAGAGGAGTCCAGTTGTGTTTAGTACTGGCCAACCACACTAGCTGTCACTGCATGATTTATGAAGGTTGCTTGCTAGATTTTATGTCGACAGAGGAATTGCGATTAAAAAAATTCCGACTAGTTACCTATGTTAACAGGGAATGTGGCAAAATAATAGCTGCAGCATATCTTGCACCCCACTTGCAAGTTCAGCTTTTCTGGACAGACAAAGATATTTAAGCAGCATAACTCACTTCCATCAATCTTTCAAAGTTTTGACCAACGTGCCTTCATGCTTCTGCATTTTGTCCACATGGTTCGCGGCAGTGCTGCTAAAATACTGTGCTTGTCTGACACCTGCAGTCAAATTAATCCCAAGTTAAGCCTGACAAAGTCACTAAAAGGAAAACAGTTGTCTGTTTAAGAACTTGGGAATCAGACACAAAACCAGCTGCTTGATACGTGGTTAAAAATCATTACTGAACATTTAAAAATCAATTTCAAGATTATACTTGATAATGTTTACAAAACCTACAATTAACTTGGTGTTTTACTGGGGGAAAGTCACACCCTTACGTGTCAGTGTTTCCACTCAGAAAATCACATATTCTTAGAACTTGTCGCAACTTGGCTGTAAATATTTACTCTAGACAGCAGCTTAGTATACAAGGTTACAGCCCAAAAGCAAATATTTCACACCAAGTTTCAAATATATGGATTTTCCCATTTGTAAATGATTCAGGCAGCCTTTCTCCTCCCTTAGAACTGCTAACTCAATCTATAAACATAAATATACCAGTTCAGAGGAGAAAGGATGCAAATTACACATCAGTACAGTAGTCCTCAGGGAGTTTATTATGGGGTAATTGGACCAAACAAGGGCTAACTTCTGGCCTGATTTACAGTCTCAACATGTTTATTGACATCGGTGGAAGTCTAAGGCAAGGAAGAATTTTGGCTTTAAGGGGTTGGAGAGTTTAAAATTATTCTAGCTTAGCCTCCCTGGGCTAACTTCTGCTCTGAAGGGGCACCAGTATAAACGTGACTTGCAAGCAACTTGACTTGCTGGTTGCACATGGGTGTAACTCAGAGCAAGGCTTTGCCTCCTAAATGATGCTTACTCATCAATTCTGAATTTGGCTCCTCTCAACGATTATAAACCTCTGCAGATATTGGGCAACATCACCTAGCATGTGTGGTTTTCTTTTGTAATTCCTTGGGCTGGTTGCAAAGCAGAGCTCCAGGCTAGGGGCCAAGTCACACAGTGTATGAACAGCTTCAGAAATAACCACTGTTCAGGTTTGTTTACTGCAAGGAGCTCAAGACAGAAATCATCAACTTAAAGAAAAATAAATAAGTAACCAGTTCTTGTTAGCATAGTTTTTATAAATCCTTCCTAAGGTCCCTCACATTTCCATGGGATTAGGAAGAGGGTGCAGGGGCAGATTAATGAGGCTACGGAATCCTGCATTGCTTGAGGTCTTCTACACTGCGTTTCTGTGTTGCCATCAGACCAGTCTGCCCATCTCAGAGTGCACTGGAGATGTTAGAAAACACACCAAGAAGTGGGAGGCCATGACTACAATGGTCAGAGGGTGATGGCTCCGTATGGCTGTGGCTGATGCTGGGGACAGCACCACGCTGCAGGGATGAAAGGTGCTTGGGTATCACTGTGCTCACTTAAGGGTTAGGGAAAAGACCATTTGGTAAGATTGGCGTGGGACTTTTGCACCGTCAATCAACATCCACTCAGATACAACTCAAACTGGAAGTGACCCAGAGTGACTTGTTTCATAGGCGATGGCAAATTCCTTGGAGATTTCAACGCACATGTCCGTGGCATTATATCACATGTATCTCAAATCACTGTTTATGTGGTCCCAGGAGTGACTTGTTTCATAGGCAATGGCAAATTCCTTGGAGATTTCAACACACATGTCCGTGGCATTATATCACACGTATCTCAAATCACTGTTTATGTGGTCCCAGAATGGTTAACAGACATTAAAGGGCAGCAATGTCTTCATCTCAGGGTTGATATGAAGTAACAAGGGGTGTGAGGTCTACCTTTATTTTAAAGTAACATGTAGGTCAATGTCTCTGAATTTATAGTGGGCGTTTTTCTCATTTATTCATGTATCTTAATTGACCATAGTATTTCTCTAGACTTCCTCTGAATTTACAGTGGGCGTTTTTCTCATTTATTCATGTGCCTTAATTGACCATAGTATTTCTCTAGACTTCTTCCAGTAGCCGCTCCCAGCTGCTCTGTGGTTCTGTGATTTTCATCGACTTACTGTGGAAACAAACACTGACAGTTGAGCTTGAGTCAGATTTAGGTTCTGCGAACCATGGAGTTTGTGAATGTACCTAATAACTCAGTTTTCTGCAGTTCTTGAGCAGTGTGCCCTCAGAGATAAGAGAGCTGTTTGCAGCGTAGTTATGGTTATTGTTAAACAGAGGAAATATCTGCAAACATGGCTTAAAAATTCAAGGAGGGTGCCTGGATCTACCCTATAGATGGGCTGTTTCTGTCAGTCCATAGCAACTACGCCACAGCACAGGTCTGTACTTATCTTTAGATGTTCAGTGGCAGCAGTGGGAGCCATCGGGTGGTGGACGGGCTGGAAAGGATTAAATCTGGTGTGCGATGGGACTACCCTACATGCTTTTTGATAAATTTGAGATCCAGTTAAAAGCTAAAATTCATTCAAAAACACGCTTCATACAACAGGATTGGAATCTCTGCTGTGTGCACTTACACCGTCGCCCGCCTGGAGATTTTCCTTTGCTGTAGTGTGTCCACCTGTGAGTATCTCTTGTGCCCTGTCCTGTACCTCTTCAGGGTAAAAGTTTTCTTTTTGTTTTCTGTTTGCATAGGACTTCAGAAAGTGGGATGCTGGTCCAGTTAGAAGACGAGCCCTCAGTTCTCCCAAGGGTATGGGTGGCGTTATTGCTAGGGGATACAGTAATACCAGAGAGGTATAAAAACTCACCTTCAGGGAATGCAAAATATGTAAAAGTGACTTAGATACAGCTACAGCTTTGAGTATACTTTCCCCTCTCTTGCTTTCTTTGCTGGAGAACATGATGCCAAGTTGCTTTTCTGCCCAAGACTGTGTAAACACTTGTCTTCCACCTACTTCTGTGGGACATGCACATGGCAGAATCTGACTTTATAAGCTCTTACCATCCTTGGTAATGTCATTCCTTTGATAAGTCACTGTGTTAGATACCTTGCCTGCATTTCATATGTCATTAAAACTTTGATTGAGAAAAGTCATAAATATAAATAAAGTATTATGCTATCCCAGCAAGCTGCAACGGCATCTGTTTAGTCCCTGAAAGTGTTCACATAATAAACAGCGCTGTAAAACTATTGTTGGTAATGCCTGTGTTATTCTTGCTCCTGATAAAGGCACTATTGAAATAAACTAGCTCTCCTAGCATTAATGATCATTTGATTAAAGAAAACTTTCTAGTTAACATTTTGTAACAATGTCATAAGTAACTTTCAATTAAATTTTTCTATATGTGGAGAAAATGTGTAATGAATAAATCAGTAAAGACTACATAATGGAAGCCTATTAGTAGGGTGAATATATTCTTGTAACTCGAATTTCTATACCACTTTAGTATTATCTTCTATCAGAAGAGAAGGTACAATTACCAATTTTATCTTATCTTAGGCTTATTATTAAAGAGTAGTAAAGGAAACTTCATTCCAGAAGCTATAATGTGATTTTTGATTAATGGTGGGATTTTTATGTGACAAGAATATTTCTCCTAGGCAAAGTATGCACATGTATCTTTGCCTGAACTGACTTGTTTCTGGCAGGCTTTTCACTGAAAGAAAGTTTTCCTTCTCTATAAACATATGTATTTTTCTGCGTGTAAAGCAGATTTAAGTGTACGGGATCTAAAACAGTCTGTACTGAATCTATGCTACATGAAAGGACTTAAGCCTTTACTTCACATTTTAATCTATTTAACGAGACTCAATAAACACCTTTCACTTTATCTCATGAAATGTCAAAGTTGCAAAGAGAAATGTTACAAATATGAGCAAAATTAATCATCACGCGAAGTATTGTAAGTGGCTCTCACACTTGCAGGTAGGTGCGCTAGTTACTGTTATTGGAAGCTAAGTGCATGTAATGATGGCCAATGGGATGTCCGAGAGATTATTTAAAATACATTTCAATCTTTAAAATGTTGCTTAAATGTATTTGTAATTGATGGAAAAGGATATCCATTCAAGGTTTGCTGTTCTTTGACTGATGTGCATGATACTTTTAAAAAAGGCGAGATTTGAGTGTGTTAAACATCTCACTAATCAAATGAAAAGCCCGGATCAGATTTTCAGTTTGCTAAACCTTAAGACATTAGCATTTGCTTGCCAAGTTGCAGTTGATACTCACTTGTGTGCAAGGGACAGCAAATAGTCCTAGTCTATACCAACAGTACCTGTAAGGCATGGGAGTGCATATGATCAATACGTTATCTGCTATAACTCTTTAGCCATGCACAAATGCGTTAAGAAACACAAGAAATTAGACCAGCATACCTTTAAGGCAAGATCTGGTTGTCTGTCAGTGCCGCATCCAGCCGAGTCAGCCTGCAGCCTGGGGTGATCTATCTCCTCAGTCCTGCTTTCCAGCACCACTTGGCTCCTCTGCAGAGAAAGGAAACAGCTCTGTGCGAGGTAGCGATGGAGAATCTTGCTCAGTTACTCGTGCCCTCCATCTTACTTGTCCTTGCAAAGAAGGATGTTGTTGGTTCCTGACCTTGGCACATACTCTGCTCTTCACAGTGGAGGACCTTGGGCCAGAAAAGGAGTAGTTGTAAGTCAGCAAGTCCACTCTGCCTCTTTGGTTTTCAGGGCTAATGGGAACCAAACCTCCTGTAGATTCATTCCAGTATGTGACTTGACGTTCTAGTAATTTTGCCTTTACCATCTTTTTTTTTTCTTTTTTTTTAAAAAAAGAGATTGTTTCCATTCCTGGCTTGAACTGCTATAGCAGCACTCCATTTTATTCTTAACCAAACTTAAGGGAGTTACTCTGGATTTCAAGAAAAGAACCAAATTAATTGAATTTAGCCTGGCTTCCAGTCCAAACCCTCTATTTTCTTTTTTTATCATTTTATGTGATTTTTTTTTCCTGTTAGTGTACACACTGAATCAGTTTTCCTGTTCTTTCTATTTCTTCCTACCAGATTTGTTTTTCCTAGATTCTCTTTAATTCCACATAGCACACAGGTTACTTTGATTTCCCTGTCAATATATTTTGTTTCCACACTCGCATCTGCTTTCATATAAATACATATTTATGTATTTACATACATGCATACATGTATGTATTTGTGTAGTTAATACATAAATACACATTCATATATATTTGTATTCATGCACATGTACAAGTATTTAGATGATAACTCCAGGCTGGCTCATTTCTAACCAGTACTCCAATAAACTGCCACTGACTGGCATATTCTTCTTTGCTATCCACTTTTTTAGTCTCCATTGCCAACATACATTTCAAAGGTCACTGAAAATTCATAGGGTCCTGATGTATGATGCTGCTGCCATTTACACGGTACTGAATATAATGTTTGTTTTAAATTCTACGAAACTTAGTGGATATTACTCTACGGAAAACAAGTGCTTGTGTCAGATAAGACATACATGTAACTGCTGGAACTCTTTCAATTGTTTGAAATGGGTGTTTTTACTGATCCTTTCAAGTATCAATGGATTGGTTTTGGAGTGGGACTTCCATACAGTTTTGATGGTCTGAGATTTGTTTCCTTCCTTGAAAATACAGAAGGAACCAAAGTCATGTTCACACTCTTCATTTCATAAAACCCTGGAAGAGCCAAATACATTATGTCTGCACAACCAGATGACTGTTTCTGCCAAAATATATGGAAGCAATATCGTTTCAGGTTGTACCAAAATTGGCTAAGTGAACATGGCCAACGTTTTTTGAACATCCATGTGATTGCATACAAAACTGATGGTGATTCACTATCTGCTCCTGCTGCGTTCTCCACGGTGTCTGTAAATATGCACAACATATGAAGCACCTTTGTAAAGACCCTTCCAACTTGAAGGCCTTCTTCTGCCACATAAAAGCCCCCTGTTAATTCAGATGCAACATTGGCTACCAGCATATTTTCCAGGGCAAACACAGGACTTATGAACTCTGAAAAGTGAAAACTGTCATTCAAGTTTCCAGCAACACTGTGAACCCAGTGCAGATCTTTACACATCCCTTTTAAAAACAGAAGCAAAAATAGGCCTTTCAAATAACCCCACGTTAGTACAAGAAAGATGATGGCATAATTTTAAATGCATGTTACCTCGCATGAAATATAATGGCTGCACAGAATCATTTCCTGCTTCCTCTGTCACTAGACTCTGAACAGATACAAACAAAAGACAGTCAGAGATGCTGTAATTTATTCGTTTCCTTTCCACTGAAATATTTTACAGTCTTTCATTTATTTGTAAATTTTGTTCTAAAACAGAAAGTCCCTTGAGATCTGGCGTCTTGTTTGCAAGAGCATCCGCAGGGAAAACAAGGCTGGTGGCAGTCTCGAGAAAAAAAAGGCTAAAATGAAATGGAAGATGACACCTTCAGTTGTTGTACAGATGTCTGCAAACAGATTTAACAAGAAGCACTCATTTTCTCTTTAAAACCTCATGAAGGGCTTTCCGTCATGCAGTGTTTGCTCCTGTATCCTCGTCATTTTTCACCCTGTTATTCCCTATGGTGCATTCTGCCCACTGGTTTATACCTCTGCCCCATCCCAAACTGGTGTCTCTGCCGTGCTCACAATCCAAGCCAACGAACTGTCATTCTAAGCAATACCCAGCAAGACAGGTATCCCCTCCGTTACCTACAGAAATTACACAAAGGGCAGGCACAGATTGCCTCTTCTTGTCTAAGGGTTCCATGGGAAAAGGTGAGCAATGATTATGATCTTTTAATTAACGTTATGTTTAACGTAGAGTGAAACAAAGGTGTTTGTTCTGGGGTTGGCAAAACAGTCTCAAAACCAAACCTGAGTTAATAGAATTGCAGACTTGGAGTTTGAGAGGAAGGGACATTCGGAGGGGTCATATTGTTCAAACTCCCTGCACAGGAGTTTGCAGGCAGAAAGAGAAGTGTTTAGGTACCAATGACAAATGCTACAGGGTTTCACTGCTCAGATGGTGGCTCAGGAGCTAGACCCTCCTCTGCAATCTGAAAATTCACAGGAAGTTTCTGCCAAATGAATCATCTTCAAATAAATGAGAACCAACAATACCTTGCGTCTTTTCAGTATCTTATTATGCTGCCCTTAACTTCATTAACGTTCAATTTTTCAACAAATTATGGAATAGATACAAACACTGCATTTCCTTACACTCCATTTTGAGGCAACATCATTGTGAACCGATGAATCTGGTTATCATGGGTCTGGTCCAATAAGCTTATACAAAGTCATTTCACCCAATTAAAATCTGAAATGGTTCCTGTTATAGTGAATAAAATGCAGAATCTGGGGACATTCCTCACCCCAGTGAGGGCGCTCAAATATAAAATCTCTGATTTGGAAATGATGCCTGTGCTTTTCTTCTCTTCTTTTCCACCCTTGCCCCAACACAGCCTGAATTCCACCAGGAGTTTTTTTTGGGCTTCCTGTAATGTCAACTGTTGTACCTCCAACAGCTCATCTGCAACATTTCACCAATGTGAAAATCTTTGCAGGATTTGGGACGTTGGCCACTCTCTGTGGCAAAAATAGTGTCCTGTTCAAAAACTTAAAATGCTTTTAATGAGGTTAGAAAATAAAAGCCGGAATGGTCTGCAGTCCCATGGTTCAGACCTGTATCTGCTCCCTGCACACACAGGACAGTGCACACCTCTGGGGAGACAGAAAAAACGGTCAAAAGTAATAACACAAGATTTCAGAATAAAGTATGAAGGCAGATGTGCAAACAGACCATAAGGCCTGTGAACTATTACACCGGTGTGATCCTCCTCTAACTTGAAATTGATGTAGATCACTTTACAACTGATGTAGGACTGATACAGACCTGATGTGGTGCAGATTAAACCCCTGTTGAAATCAATGGAGTTAGACAGGTATAAAACTTGAGGCAAAGGAGGGGAGAACAATTCTGATTATCTCAGAGTTAAAGAAAACGTAATTTGTTTGCAGAATTGACATACTTTGTGGTTTCTGCTGCTTGACTCTCCAAACGTTCCCTTATACTGAAAATGCACTTGAAAACTTTAAAGTTTTATTGCGCAGCCCTCAGTTTGGGTAGGTAGTTAATTATGATGAGTATTTATTTTGGAGCTGCTTTTATATATTTTTGGAGCAAGAAGGAAGTTTGCTGCCAGGCAAGAAAGAATCTTTGTTTTACTTCTTTATAATTGGTGGCTATGTCACTGGCTGATGCATGTAGTTATAGGAATAGCTGCTGTTGTTTTTTCTTTGTGAAAATGCACTGAACATTTCGTAGTCCTGAGTTTTTTGTTATTTTTTTCGCCTCCCAAGACTTCAGCATCTGTTGCCATCAGATAATTTGTAGCGTGGCCCACTTGACCCTTAGTTCATAGGTCATCAGAATCTATATGAAGAGGGTTATTCTCTGCTATTGTTGAGCAAGGGATTTACATCCTAACTCCCATTAATGCTTGTAAATCTCTCATGCATCAATGACGAGAGGAGGCCTAAATTACAATCATATTTGCTTATCAATACTACCAGAGTACTGACACAATCCAAATAGGCATGGAAGTGGAATATTTGAAGAATATGAAGTTTCATGTGAAGTCTAACAGGAATCTGATCCTGCAGCCTTACAGGAGTGCAATTAGTGAGATACCTGGAAGTACATTATTCACTGTTTTGAGAAAAATGAAATGGTTAGGAGAAGTGTTTCAACCTCATGGCTACCAAGTCATACACTAGAGAAACTGTTGCCTGACCAGTATGTGCTAGCAGAGTGAATTGCACCAAGTGTTAGATTTGCTGAAATCAGGCAGACAGCTACTGAGAGGAACTCAGCATCACAGGCAATTAACAGTTCGTGAGATAGCCTAGGAAAATGAGCAGGTCAAATCAAATCTGTTATAAATACTATAAACAGGCATGTTGCAGTTCACCTTCTAAGATCTATTTTTTATAATAACCATCTGCAGTCTTTATTACAGGCATTTGATGTAATAAGGATATTTGTTTATGATTATGGGTGTGCAAATGCCTATGACCACCTATGTCATCTTCCTATGGTTGAGTCCTCCTTGCTCCTTACTCGGCTTCTGATAATCTGTCCAAAATCTTCTCCAACTTCCAGTTTCAATAGAGAGATTCACTCACAGTAATGACCTCAGTGCTATTATGTGCCAGATTTACTGTGAGCATCATGCCAGCAGCCGGATCCCAAACTGTCCTCTTGAAATAGTGTAATTGAGTGCTTGTTGCATGGAAATAACTGAAGGTAGCAAGTTTCTCCTAGAGTAGAAAAGAGTATTGTTACAAAGACTCTCACAGTGGAAGGCTGGGTGTATCCTACTCAACTATCTGATAATAAATGCAATTTTACTCCTCTACGTAAGTAAATCACCGCATTTCACTTTGATTTACATGAAATCCGATGTACCTGCATATAAAAGGTATTAAAGGCTGTAACAACAGGTATTTCTTCAAACGGGAACAAATCCTATGACAAATCCTTTGTACACTGCCTTTATTCAATTGTCATTAAATTAAAACTCACCTTGATTCTTTAGCATCTGTATTGAGGAAAGAGTTCAAAATTCAGATGACAAATTGATTGCGAGTGATTTAGTAGTCCTAAATGCAGAAAGTTCTTGTTAACTTCAGGAAAAAATGATCTCAATGTGTAATAAGCCAGAATTCAACCTCAAATCTAAATCTTTTTACTAATTCTGCAGATAATTGTATACATTTGTCTTCCAGTTTTTTAAATGTCAAAGACAGTACAATCAGTTAACGTGCAATTAATAACCAGTGTATACTTACATATTCAACTCTTTCCATGATAAAATTAAGATATCTAATGACTACACAGATCAGAAAGGAACTCACCATTTTATCTCTGGCTTTATCTTGTCAGAATTATTTACTGCTTTTTTTCGTCCTGGAAGAGCACACCTGCACATGCTCTACATTTCCCTAGACTGCATATAAAGGACATTCTCCTCAGGTTACTAAATTGAGGCACTAAGGGCCTGAACGAGCAGTCTTGACTCACACAAGTAGTCCCTTTGACTCACATGAGTTAGGGTTGCCAGATCAGTCTGTTATCTATCACTGCATTCATTGCTACAAAGGTTACGAGTTCAGAAATGGAACAAATTTGAGTAAAAGCTACTTCCTAGAAGTAGTAGTCTATTATTTAAAAAAATCCTTCACAATGTTTTTTTCTTGTGCCTAAAAAATGTTTTTTCTTGTGACTGAGAAAGCTGAAATATTATGTAAAAGATTGTTATTTATAATCACTATTTATTTATTAAGGATTTTATTTCTTTCTTAAAGATTCACAGATATTTGCTGAAAAATATTTTGATAGCTTGTCCCTTAACTTAAGATCTAACTGTTTCAGTTTAGATGTTAATTATCTGGATGTTTCAAAGAACAAAATGGATGCCCCTATTAATGCAAGTAACAAAGATGGGACCCACTCTGGACATCTTGTGTTCTTCTTGATGAATGATGAACATATGATGAATCATATGCTATTTATATAGAGAGGTATGTACATATACATAATATAGCCTAAATCACATGGTACGTGATTAAGCCAGTATAATCACAGAGATACAAATAAGGGATTTCAAAGAAACACTTATAAACCAAATGCTGTACAAAACGTGTACATGGGTTTAAGACTCTGTCCAATTTATGGCTACTATTCCTCATTGTTTAGTCTCCAGTTTAAATATCAGACTAAATCAGTCTTTTGCGGGACATAATAGAAAAACAAAGAAATGTAACTTAAGCACAATTCAATTAGATGCAAGGGAATTGAGCACCTCAATTCTTAATGAAATTAATGATCTTTTATAATCACAAATGGCCAGACCTTAATTTTACTTGCTATTTAAAAGATGACACCTAGAGTAAAGTCATGTCCCATAAACCATTAAGTGTCTCTGGGATTCAGAAAAGACTGTCCCTTCCTGGATTAGTAGGAGAGTGTCTTGACACACCTCTCTTGCTTCCAATACCAAGACAGCTCAATTATGACTACAAGATTTTGATTAAAAGGTAAGTGGAGCATCCCAAAGCCAAATGAGATCAAGCGGAGGGCACTCATTAACTTCGGTGGAATATGGTATCTGCCCAAAAGTCTTATCAACAGCCATTGTCATACATGGTTGCTTTGAATTTTTACAAATTTGGTTATAGATAAGTCTAAGGTAACAAAGGAGTGATTTTGAGATTATGTTAAACTTAGATAAATATTAAGAAAGTTTTTCCTACTGTCTAAACAAAACCTATGTTTCCCTGCAACTCTATTACTTTGTGTTAATGACCTGAAGAATAGCTTCTTTTACTCCTTTTCCCAACTATCTTTTATTAATTTTATGGCTGTTATCTAGCTCATTTTGGGGCTCATCAGAAAGAGTTTGAAATAATATATTGCAATAGTCTGTTCTAGATGTCTTCAAAATAGGAATCTCTCCAGCAACAACCAACTGAGTTAGCATTGGCTTCCGAAAAAGACTGTGACAGTGGTAAAGAAAAGTAACCTTCCACTACCTGTCTATAATCTGAGAAAGCTGTTAAGATGTGAAAGTCGCCCCCAAATTTCGGTTACTGAAGTTGGGAGGACAAGGATTCTTGTGCAATGTAGGATTGCACAAAAGAAAGAGGTTAAATATTCTGGTATTCTGATTTGACCCAAATAGCTACAGACTGACTTGTGGCATTGACTTCCAAACTTGTACAAAAGACATAAAATGAAAAAATGAATGAAACAATATTAGAAATGTCAATGTATCAGAGACCTAACAATAGCAATATTCCTGCAAAAGTTTTACCCTGTTTTGCGAACCGTGTAAGCTTACCAAACTGAGGAATAATGACTATTTCTTCATATCCCCTTATTATACTTTTCTTACAAATAGTTCTTGACAGTGGAGTCATTTCCCAAAACTTCTAGAATACAGAAAATTATATATACTGGGAGACTTTTGTTCTTTCCATGTGACCCTCACATTATAACCAGATGGTAAATTACTGCATTTTTTCCTCTTAAAGGGCTAGGAAGATGTAGCCCATACTGACTTAATCTGAGGTTGATGAAGTGGTTTGTATTTGAGACAATAAGATTAGATTATCGCAGTATATTAGTTTAAAGTCTTTCTGACAGTGCCTTGTGTTACTCGGTATTAAACTATGAATCATCTCTGCATGCATACCATGGGCCAAATTCTCCTTTGGCATAAAATGATACAAGTCCATTGATGTCCCCAGAGCTACCCTTGCCAACACCAGCTGAGGATCTGGCCCTTATCACTCAATATGCTATTGAAATGTCAGTCTTTAGAGCAATTCACCAGCTTGATCTACCTCACCAGTCCTGGTTAGTCATGCCCTGGGGGTAGCTGTGATAATCTCCATTCAATCTGTACTTCTGGAATGGAATTGTTTGGAAATAATGCTTTCAGATGCACACCTTGCATTTGGGAAGTTTGCCAAGAGGCTTCTTGCTCTGTTTTGAAATAAAGACTCTCATCTCTACTGAGATTTTGGCTCTATTCCCTACTGCAGAATTTCAGTAAGTTATTAGGTGCATCATTACCCCATTTCATTTCCTGGCTGATCTGACTACCATCCTAGTGCTTATACACTGAAACCGCCATGATTCTTTCCTCAGCTCTTTCTGTGAATGCCTGAACCAAATCCAACAGAACTCCGTCCGAAGTTTCCCAGCAAACTTAGACTACTAGGAGAAAATAAAGGACGATATCTAGAGTTTTTAATCATGAAGTCTTTTATGCTACTGGTTGAGATGCTGAAGTGGAGCACATGGGAGCAACAGGGAGCTGAGATTTTCATACCCACAATGTCTTCTACAGATTTTTTCTCTCTCTCTGTACCTGCAGGAAGATAACCTCTTGGGGAGGACCTAGATATGGACTTTTTAAATTTTCTTTTGGAGCATACTGCTTCCTGCTGTTAATGAGCAACTGCTTTCACTGGAATCTTTCTACAGATTCCTCAGGTTTGTGTTTCTCAAGTAGAGGGAAGTCTTCAAAGATGTGAAATAACTATGTGGGAGTCTCTAAGTTTACCGCGGGTCTCTGAAGTTCTTCTATATTATCCCAGAGTGTGATATCATGCTAATTCATATTTCTGCATTCTCTGTGTCCAGTGTCATAGCATGGTGCCTTATTAGGATCAAGAGCAAGAGAAAAGATGACCACATAACCAGCTTTCTCTGAATAATGCACACGGTTCCTCCTTTGGATTCAAACAGCTAGCTAAAAAAATTAGATTTTTCTAGAGAGAAGGAAAAACTGAATGCATGGGAAGCATCTTCCACACAAATCTGCATACTTTTGAAGGTTGATGAAGTCTAATTTCCTGAACACAAAGAAATCAAGCAGTATGAGATATTTCCTTAGCCTACGCCTCAAGCCCACGTCTCGAACTCTGGCAGATAATCTTTCTCCATATTTCTGGACTTTGTGCATGACTTATGCCCTGCCCCTGTATGTCCTCTGCTTCCCTCTCCTCACCCTACCAAACCTTTGTGTCTACACAATTCATATTCCTGAATAGCCAGGCACTTGCCTTTGCTTTTTGGGTGATGACATTTTTCTTGAGTTTGATTTGGAGACTGCTATAGTTTCATAAGTGACTGTAATTGCCTCTTTATGGCTATCTGAAATGAAGGACAGCTGTTACACCTCAGGCTTCAATAACATTTTGTCTAGCCAACAACAACTTCTTTATCACCTCATTGAGCCAGCATTGGTCCTAAACACTCTCTCTGTTGACTTGTTCTCTGGACACTAACATGCTTCTGAGTCTGCTGTTTTCCTCTTGTGCAGCTGCTCTGGTATTTCCTTCATCTCATACACACACAAAAGTGCTTGTGAACAATGTCAGTGAAATCCCCTCCAGTGCTCGCCTTTCTTTCAAGTCGTAAAATGTCACCATGTTTGGGATGGAGACTGCTGTTGTTTCAGCTGTTTGGTTCCATAAAGGAGCTTTGCTGCTACTTATATTAACTGTTTTAAGTATAGGACAATTATTACTCCCATAATCTTACTTGAATTGTTTCCAATCTCTTTGCTCATACAACCTAATAGCTTGGATGCCTGCTGGGTCCTGAGCAAGCGGTTTCACCAACCTGAACCGTGTGACATCCAGTGCTTTTTCAAAAGTTATTCTCCTCAATGTTAACGGTCTTCAGTAGAGAATCTCTAAAACAAAAGTAGGCAAAATAAGCACCCATCAGAAATCATGTATGTTTGGTCTGTCTAGCTTCACCTTTGTATGTCTGTAAGGCGGTTTGCCTATGTGTGCTGCTTTGTCAGGAGCAGAAGCTCAGGAACAGAGGTTGGTTGAGCTTTTTGTCCCTGACTTGATAGGGAGCTGCTAGAGGGCACATCAAAGAAAGCGGAGATGAAAGGCAGAAGGATAAGAAGTAGGGAAAATAGTACTAGAATTCCACTCTGCAAACTCTTTTTTGGGGAATAGCGCTAGTTTTTTAAAAAAAGGAACGATGCTTACTTTGCTTACAAGTGTTTGAGAAGGTTAATTAGCCAGTCTTTGCCAAGTGTTTGGAAATACATAAGGTGAAGTGTGCTTTACAAGCATTCTCCCTGGGAAGGCTGTGAAGGGTGCCGTTTGAGAGACAGGAGAGAGTCAAAGAGATATTGCTATCATCGATGTCTGCGCACTTGGGGTAATCTGCATGGGGAGAAGAATACCTCTGGCATCCCTTTAGTTGCCTCAGAGAGACCTGGTGGAAAGTGTGATGGTGTGGTCTTCTGCAAGTGGTAACTACTCCGACACAAGGGACCTCATGCACCCCACGTGGCTGCACACACAGCCCTTTGGTCTGGTGTGGGGCACGGGAATGGTGGTGCCTCCGGGAGCATGAGCAGAGACAGAGGTCTTTGTATGAGGATCCAGGCTGCACTGAAGTTTGTTGGTTATTAGTATTAGTGTGGTTTTGTCACATTTCTTCAGCAACCCTTGATGCTGCAGTATGTCTTTGGCTTTGCAAGGCTTCTTAAAACCAACTCACATACGTGCCTAAAGCTTGTAGTAAAATTCCAGGTTGATGAATGTGACTGCTTGCTAGCAAATGCAGCTCTGAAAGTGAAGCCAGGGAGAATGATTCTTCAGATCTCCTCGTGGTTTTGGAGGTTTTAGGTTTCCACTACCAAAGACTCAGCCCCGGTAAGTCACTTGTGAATCCTTCCATTGACCTCACTGCGATCTAGACCAGATCACACCAGAGATTTAAAAAGATTTTTCAGTAAAGTATGAGAAACAGTTTTTCTTTCAGCCCTAGGAAATGAGACACTCGGCACTAACAGATTTAATATTCATCTTGTCACATGCCAGGTTGCCCTACCGATCCTTGAGCTGCTCATACAAAAAGCGCCCTATCAAGTTACTACTGAAATCTCTGAAATGCTCAGCAGGATGACCAGGCAGTGGAATACAGAGAAGAGTTTTAAAACTGTTCCTTCAGAACAGGAAATGAATTTTTTTCCTCCAAATTTTGATGTGATGTTCATAGCTAAAATGGCAGAAGGCAGCAAATATATGTTTATATACATAGTGTAATGTGTATCGTGTACTTAAAAAATATTTATCTTAGAAATATTTTATTTAAAAATTCTGAATATTAAAATTAGAAGTTAAATGCTCTTTCTGATGAAAACATACCCCAAATACAAATAAAATTTTGTTGTCTATTTGTATTCACCTTTCCTTGGATATTGTCAAAACTTCGGACTATTTAGTCAATAATACTTTGGACTTCTAGAAAGCCTAGAAGGCTTTATCAGGGTTTTTTTCAATCTCTTTGTAAACATTAATTAAAACTGTGAAAAACTCTGTGTTCTTGGTACTACTTACACCTATTTAATTCTAGCTCACAAGCCACGTCTAAGGTCAAACAACAAATCAGTAACAAAATCAGTATCAGAATTGTGACATCAGTACTCCTGAGACCTGCCTGGGCTGTTGGATATTATCTTCCATCAGACCATACCATCAGCTACAGAAAATAACTTTTGATCACTCAGAGAATGATCCGGCTGCAGCAACTGCTATTACCACCACTACAAGGCTGCATGAACTTTGGCAAGTGGTTTTCGGAACAGATACACCCAGACTGAAGGAAAAAACCCAAACTTGTGAAAGTGCTATTGACAGGCAATTTCATTAAATCTGGTTTCACTTTATTTGGGTTATATATTTCATTTCATAAAAATCTTATCATAAAGATCTAAATCTGTGAAGAATGACATTAAGTAATTCTTTATTACCTCTGCTGGTCCATTAAAATAAATTGCTTCTATCCCTTCCCCTATTATTTCAGGGAGTGCAAGGACTTCGATATATTTTGGCATAATTGCTTTGGTATCCAAGGTTTATTCAGTAATTGCTGTTGTTAAGGATCCATCAGCTTTTTTCTATATGGCCCATCACCACAGTATGTAAGCAATGTATAATATGCATATTTTGTAACGTATGAACTTTTCAGCAATTTTATTGGCATCTTTTTGATAAAGACAGATGTCAGACTGCACCTAGTTTATGCATATACTGTAAGGTGTTCCCTGGCTTCCTAATTTGTTAACAACGGTGGTTCATTGAAATGACAAGTTAGAAAACAGATTACTTAGAAGTTATGATGAGGTAATTCTGCTTCTTGGAGCCTCTGTAATGAATCACCATTTTCCCTCCCTCCCTTGACCTAATTTCAAAATCATATACCTGTGTAAAATATTGTGATGAGAATTGTGTCTAATTATCTTCTAAATTTTTCTTTTAATTGCTAGAAGGATGCCCATTCTTGAATGAGGGAGGTATTAATGATGTAATAGTGTTACAGAGTCCTTGAAATCTAGATTAATTATTAGTTGTGTGGACTTCTGAGAGTTTTTGATGTATTCATTTGCATTCACAAAGATGGCTTTTTAATTAAAGAGAGTTTTGAACTTATACAAATCAGCCTTTTGCGAATGTCCCTAGAAATGTGAAAAGTGTTAAAAGTGAGAAGAATTGAAGTTTTCCTGAAACATTACCTCCCGTTACAAACACTGAATGACCAAAATAATTTGAAATACCAGACCTCATGTCAGCAGCTCTAGCTGATCTCTACTATAAGTAGAATTATTAAAGCTTGCATTTGTTAACTAGAAATGCCTTGCTTTCAAATACCATAGAAATGCTTCTGCAGACAAAGAGCAATATGAGAATACCTGTTTTTCATTTGGGCTTCCATTATGGCATACATTTCTGCCTTTACCTGCATGCTTGTTTTTTCCTCTTTATAAATTAAAGCCTCTTTCTAAAGGACTCCAATTTTAAATGTTTCCGCATTGTAACTCTTATGATTCCTTGTTGCCACCTGAGACTTCTGGTTTTTCTTTCTTTCTTTGAGATCAAGAGAACAAACTGAAAGCTCTCAGTCTCCAGGTCTGTTTCACAGATTTATAAATGGTACCATATTTTCTGTATTATAGCCATTCACTTCTTAATGCAGCCTAACATCTAATTTACAATTTTGACTGCTGCTACATATTGAGTTCGAGCAGATGTCTTTGCTGAGCTGTCCACAGTGATGCCTAAATCATTTCCCTCAGAAATTCACATCCCAGAAGAATGGATACATGATTTAATTCGTACCTTCTAGAGTAAATGAATTTGTAAATAAGTGAGATTTCATCTGACAGAATACTGTCCGATTTCCTT
The DNA here is from genome assembly GCF_000690535.1 of Cariama cristata. NCBI lineage: Eukaryota > Metazoa > Chordata > Aves > Cariamiformes > Cariamidae > Cariama > Cariama cristata. The sequence continues at coordinate 66,418 of NW_009595949.1, forward strand.
GTTTTGTGAGACCTACCCAGAGGCATTCATACACCTCCCTGCCAGGACTGGCAGTATAATTTCAGTTTTCATCACATGAATAACACCACCAGCCTTTCTCCACAAATATGGTCCCATTCCAGAACCATGCCATGGTGAGACTGGGACTTTTAAATCTCCTCCATGGTCCTGTTCTCTCCACAGTTTCCAGTTACACACCAAACCATAATACAGACTTACACGTGTCTTTAATTGGGTCTTGCAATGAACTTTGTCAAGAATCTCTTTTAAAGTCTATATAAAAGAGATCCACCAGTCTTCCCACATCTCTTCCTGTTTAAGTCTTTGCAAAAACCTTAGCTAGAGTATAGTAAATCAATTCATTTTTTACAAGAGATACCTTTGTATTCTTATAGGGGGATTAAGACACACTTATTTGCATTTATTTCCTCTTGCGCTTTCCTTGAAGATAAACTAGTTCAGGATGCCCAACATTATCTTAGTAGCTTGTTTTGTATGTTTAAACTAGCCATTATAACTAGCTATCTGGCAAAGTACTACATTCACTTAGAGCACATCTCATTCATGTTTCATTTCCAGAAGACATTTGCATAATTTCTTACAGAATTAATATTTGATCTTAATTTCCCCAAAGCCAACTAAATATTTGAGTGGATCAAGGACATTTCCTATTTGTATTGTTGCTCATGTACACTGTTTTTTAGGTATTTTTTGTCTGATGATGCCTAAAGTCCATGATGTGTACAGGAACATGGCAATGTAGATATTAATCTTTCAGTCTGATGGAAAATGACCTCAAATGCTACTCAGGTTCTCATTCCTCTTCTATATTTATTCATGTTTTCATTTTTGAAAGTGATCTTCTATTCTGAAGCACTCAAATAATTTATTTCAAGATCTGGTTATTTGTTTTTCCAGTTTTCTTGCAGTTCTCAGAGATGGCACCGCATATTCTCAACTTCCAGAATCCTTTCCTTCTTGGCCTCACTTGGGATAAGTTTAATTTTAAAATTATATTTTCTTTAGCTTGAAAAGACTTTTGCAACTTGGATTTTGACTGTTTCTTCCTCGGTAGCTTTCCTGCACTGTAATTTTACTTGGCAGTGAACTGTGAACACTATCCATGGTTCTGTCAGCATTTCTTTAAACATATTCTGAGTTGATTTCCTTTCCTAAACTTTCCCTTTAGTATATTTCTATGGGAATAAACATATTTTTTTTTCTTTCGTTTTACATACGTACACATCTAGGTATAAACTGCATAAAAATGAAGTCATGTCTATTCATACTACTATCACAGTGCTACTTAGGGTCTCACTTCATGAACCAACTTGTGTCCCACAGCAGAGGAGTTGTTCTGAGGAGCAGCACCTCGTGCCACCCAGTTATTACTTTTCCCAATTATCTTCTAAGGCAATGCTTAACCACCCTAAGCCAGGACACCCAAAGGCATTTGTTCTTTACCAGCTTTTTGGTTGCCCACCTCCCAGTGACTCCCAACCACCTGCAGTGACGGAATTGCTGCTATTGCAGTCTCTGCTGCTGTTGCTCTCTCTCTTGCTGTGTATTGGGAATTTTACCTGTGTGGTTTCTACGTCATGGTCTGCATGAAGGGGACCTTAAGACCTCTTGAAGTTCTCTGTGAAAAACAAGAGGGAGGAAAACACATGCCTGAATATTTAACAGCTGCGTAGTCAGGGCCCAGGAGATGAGACCTGGAGGTTCAAGTCGCAATTGTGTCTGCTTTGGAGAAGCAGCTTGAACCTGCACTTCTGTCAGCTGGGTGAAAGCTGCAGTCAACAGACTCTTGTGGAGGCTATAGTGGAGCTGTCCTTGCTTCTTTTTTTTGGAATAGACATAAAGAGTCAATAGTATAAAAAGTGAGCAAGTTAATGATCACTAGTGTCTTTACTGATTTTTTTCTCTCTCTTTTACTTCCCGGTAAAAGATTTATTCAAATATTTTTCCAAGAAAGATTGTGCTTTCTACAAAACAGCCTTAAGTGGGAATACCAGACAGTCTAAAAATTCCCCAAAACTTGCAATTCCACCCAGTCATCTTCTTTTAACCCTCGTTATTAAATATCTGCACTCAGCTTCAGAAGACAATTTGCTTCTCCATTGGATTGCAGACGTTTATCCATCCCTGATTTTAAATACAGATTTTACTCATATGATTAGACCCACAGTTGGTATTGAACCAAATTACTTGATCTAGCACTTTTATTATGTATAGAGTTCATCTGGTTTTAACATTTCCCCAAATCTTTGGTTTAAATAAATCTTCCCAAAATATTGATGGTCTTCCTTGAAGGCAGTCTGTTTTCATGTTGTTTAAAATGTAAACCATCCGTGCAATGTAAATGTAAACCTCCAGGCAATTCATTTTCTAATTTGTTTTCTCCCACATTGGACACTCAAGAACTTGTACTTCATTTACATCTATTATTACTATATTATAGATATTGTTATTATTACTAACATTATTATTATTATTTACTCTGGGGGTGATAAGTACCCTCAGGCAGATACATTATAAATTGAAAACAGATGTCCAACGAGTTGGTGACACATAGATTTCCAAGCAGGACTGAAATCTTTGCCTAAAATTCACATTGCTGCAGATGAACTAACGTGAGTCTGTGTGACAAACCGGGAACAGACCGTGGCAAGTCTGAAGTAATGTCACATACCATCTTGTGATTACACAAAAAAACTTTTCACAGTTTCAAGTTTGCTCTTCAAACAAGGAGTGAAAATATACCAAAGCAAGCAGGGAAGGTAAGAGGCTATGGTAAGATTAGAAAACAGGGAAGGTACATTCGGAAGCCATTAACAACCCAATGCTACTAACTAAAGCTAGCTTTAAGATAGTCCCTCCAGGGAGGATACTTCAAAGATACTCATATAAAAAAGGCAATTTATTGGCTAAGTGATCTTCTTAGAGGCCCCAAATTTCCTACCCAGCCCATTTGTTTTTCATTCCTCTTAAATTTTAAAGTCACCTTTGCAATTGCTCAAGATCTTTAAGGAATTTTTTTTAGAAATTATACTAATTGGCCTATTTTTACTCCCCTCTCTTTGCCCTTAAAGACTATGAAGCTTGGTGCCTAAAAATAAGTCGGCGTGAGCTGAAGTCTGTGATCTCCAGATGGCTATCAGCAAGAGAGTTCATTTTACACCCTGTGCTTTGTGTGCGGTTACCTGGGCTCTCGTGCACCAGAAAGTTTAACCATTGCAGTGTAGTTGAGAACAGGAACACCAGAATGTAGGGCACAAACCAGCCCCTCGCTACGGCTATTTCCCACCGAGACCAAGAGGTCTGAATTCTCCCATCAGCCCCCGTTACTTCGATTTGGTTCAAATCTGCTGTGCAATATGAAATATTGCAGCAATTTGAAGAACTGAACGAATCCTCCTGCAAAGCTCTCATTGTGAGCCAGGGACTAATAACAGCATTTAACACTTAAAAGCTACTATTATTTTTTTATATTCCATTAGAAATAAAAACACTGAAGGTGCTGAATCTATAAAGATAGACCTATAATAATGAAGAGACAGATAGTATCCCAACAAGGTATTTTTATATGACTTTTTAAATGATATTTTATTTTTCTATGGCATTTTAAAAAATATTTTGACCAGTACTTTGCCATTGAAGGAGTGTGGCAAAGTACATCATACGAAGCTAAGGGACTGTCTCCACTCCCCTGTGCATGGACATCCAGAGATACCCAAACCAAGCTGACAATGCTGGCTCAGCTGCCGTGTGGCCACGCAGCACTCTGCCAAGCCAGCGTGTCCTGTCCTGTCCTGCTGCAAGGGTACACAGCTTGTTCTAACGGGACTGTGTTAATTTTCTGCTTTCCCTACATGTCCTTGGACACAGAGTAGCCAAAAAGCGTGTTCTCCAAGACCTCCAGCTGGCAAGGAGGTGAGAAGCTATATACAGTAAAGAAATTAAGTGTGTGCTTAATACTAAATATGTGAGTCTCACTAGGTTTGTATGTGTTAAATGGTGACATTTTTATGGGACCATAGAGCAGGTTTAGAAGCTGAAAGCTCTCAGCATAAGCACGGACTTCTGTTCTTCATGGGACTGGTCATTTGTTCACATTTCTTAGAACAGAAAATGGAGAAACATGTTAATTGAACTGTTTAAAATTACTATTTAACACTACAAGTCTGCCAAAATGTACAAACAGGCTAAGCTTGAACCATGTGCACTGTTCCAAGTTGAGAATAAATACAAATGTCTGAAAGATTTAAATGTAAATCAGGACATTAGGGCATTACTGTACTGTTGAAATCCGGGGTAGAGGCTGGCGTTGGCAGGGAATAAAGCGTTCACCTGCCGCCCTTCACCTATAGAACACTGTTTTTATTCTCATCAGAGAGAGATCTCATCCTTCTCATGAGCAGAGAGGAATGGGCTATTAAAATATTCAACCAGTATTTTCATTAACTCACTATCAAAAGCAGTATTTACACATGATAAGCTGACGCTTGTATAGCTATAGCAAAGGACAGTTTATGGCAACCAAGTGTTAAATCTGTTGTGGATTAAGCCCAATTTATTTTCTAGATATCAAAGGTCCTTTCTTACTTTTCCCTGTAATGTTTGTAATCTCCTTTATTTATACATTCATGAATTGCTGGAGCCCTCTGTGGACGCTGATTCCTGCCTGCAACGCAAAAGCCGTGGGGTCAAACACAGCTCCGTGCAGATGCCCACCATCGCTGCTGTGCATGGGTGGGTGGGTGGATGCCCAAGAGTCAGAGGATTTAGCCTCACTTGACATCATTTAATCTAATTTCTACTGCCTGTTTCCTCTTGCAGGTGACTGAGGAGGAGCGGCACAAACCAGGATCAGGACCAATGTGGTGTCTCCTAATATCAGTCTACAAGGGAGAATTTAAAATGACATTTCAAATGAAGGAGAAAAAGATCTCCCGTGTCTAGCTTGTGCTGAATACTTTTCCCCTATGCTCTTCTTCATGTTTAATTTTAAGTCATTTGCACTGTGATAGAGATCAAAGACTTCTGTCAAAATATGATCTGCACTGAAGTAGGTATTTTGCAAACATACAGGGAGACAGTTTTCTCCCCTGGTGTCTTACAGTTCAAAACTAGTCTGAAAATTATTTGGGAGAGGAATGATTTCTACAGATTTCTGCCTCTTGATTGCTTGCATTTTTAATAGAATTATACTAAAATAGCAATTTTCAGATTATATGCCTATAAAAATGCACCCTCTTATAATTCTTGATTTGCAGAGTAATTTAGCAGCAACAAGCAAACATAGGAATGTTAATTCATAAACTGTTACAGAAATAATCAGTGAATAGGTTCAAAAGATTTCAGCTGTTATTGAATGACGAAATACTATTCCCCTGCTAGAAGACATTTTATGGGGCAGAAAAACATTCAGTAGCCTTTCATAATTTTAATCGAATGAAATAAGATAATAAGTTCAAAATTTATTAGGAAACCAGGCAAAAACTCCAAAACAAACACATCTAAGAAAGGAGGAATAGCTTAAAGCACTCAGGAGCAGAGTCCTCAGGTATATCTCCGTATAGTTTTATTTGCATGAAGGAAAGATCACTTGCAAGTTGGCCGCAAGGAATTGTAACCTCAGGAGAAGGGAGTCTCTCCATATCATCTGATGTATTAGCACTTCAAGTCTCCATGCTTTCTAAATAAGTTAAGAAGCTTCCTGTCTGCTTTTTTAATAAGGAAAAGGTAAATCCACTAGGTAAATTTCAAGCCCAAATCAACCTTGGCTTTCCAAGCTAAAAGGAGGATGCATTTCTGTCAAGATAGCCATCTGTAACACCAATGAAATATTTCAGAGATGCTACATGTCCATTTACCAAAACCAAACAAGCACAAGATCAAAAAGGCTCTGCTCTCTTTAAAAGATTTTTCTGTCCAAACTATTTCTCTCTTTGCAGCTAAGGTCACCCTCAAGCCTGGTTCCCCTCAGCTTCTGAGAGACGCTGCCTCTAACCTCCAGCGTTGGAGAGGTCCACAAGTCAGCAAGATTTTTTCTCCCCTCTCACCTCCCTGAGCTTAACAACCCATTGCACTGACAGCAAGCAGGATGCCCCCGTGGCTGTCACTGACAGCGGCTCGATATCATCCCGGCACGGCTGTTGGCAGCGGTGGCACACGTGGGCTCCTGGCACCAGGAATCCCCGGTAGCCCTCCTCTATCAGAAATCACCATACTCTCCACTCTTTGTTGCAGCGGTTCCTTCTCAAAGGCTCACACTTATCCCTTGCAAGCACATTTGCCACTTCAAATCTATTTCCCCACGGGATGTTTTGCTTTATCGTAACAACCTGTTTGTATTTCCTTGATTGTCCAGACTTTTTTATGCAGCCTGGGGAAAAAAGCTCTCCACCTTTCCCTTCCAGATTCTTATTTCTCTATCTGGAGCTTTCTGCAAAAATTCCCCATGAGGACATTGCTTTTATTGCTGCTGTATATTTTTACCTTGCCATTTTATACCCAACAAAATGCAGGTCCCCTCCCGTGCCACCTGTTCTCACCTCCGGCCAGCACTTCGTTCCATTTTTAATTACCATTTCACTTACCTGTTATGACTCTATGCAGAACCACTGACACTAGAAAACACGCTGCACATTGCTTTCCTGTCATTGAGATGCTGGCTAGACTGGTTGTTGTCTTGGCCATGGGGACAGGATTCCACCCAGAGACCCTAAGCAATTATCTTTCTCATTCCCCTTTGAGGTTGGAGCATAGTATTGGTAATTAAATTCATACTTCTGTTTGTTGTAGGTTTTTTTCTATATGTTCCCATTTCCCAGAAACCTTAGGCAAAGGATTTTCTACCGGGATGAGGAAGCAGGATCTGAGGCTGGTTTGGTTTAGCTCTGGAATTCAATCTGGATTTAACAGTTACATGGTGAAGCATTACGTAATTTTATTTTTTGCAAAAAAGATATGCCCTAGATGTTTTGCTGAGCAGTTGAGAATTTATTAGGTCACATTCATGGTTTCCTACATGAGGACCTACCTGGAATGTATTATTTTTAAGGGAAAGTTATTCAGAAGCCAAAAATGAACTCCTGGCTAAAACCAGCAAGATGTGGACAGGAGGAAGGGTAATCCCCTGGGATGGGTCCCCTCGGCTGCAATCATTAACTCTGCTTTCTAGTCAGCCAGCCAGCCGCTCTTTTCTCTTTTGCGTTTCTGGGCCTTGTTTGCTACGCCACACTACAAAAACCCAGCAAACAACCCTCTCTCTCAGTATTTTCAGGTCATTTGCCAAGCTCCAGCGCTGCTAGCTGCCAACCCCTATCTGAGTTTTCAACTGCCCAGGCCCTCTTCTTTCTGCCAGACCACTTTTTTCTATACAGCTGTGCCATCTACACCACTTCTCGATTTGTTTGTCTCCAAAACTGTGTATTGTTTCTCCATTTCATTTCACTGCAGAGGTCTGATCCAAGGCCCATTGAAATGTTTCCATTGACTTCAATGGGCTTTGAATCAGGCCCAATGTCTTTGTCTCTTCCAGGTGTCCTTAGCTGCCTCTAGGTCAGTCTTTCTTCTCTTTCTGCAAGGTGTCTTTTTCCCTCCCCTTTTCATTCAGCAATGCAATATGCCATGAAACCTCCTCTTCTCTGCACAGCCCACCCGAGCCAGTGAAGGTGATCTGAGGGCCAGCAAGCAAGAGGAACGGGGCGAAGGGGTAGGCATGACTGTGCACGAACCTTGGCTGAAGGTAGAACCACCTTTCAAAAGCCTTGATATTTTCAATTTACTTTTAAGACAGTTATAATATTTGGCAATATTTCTTGGTTTTTGGCACGATTTTATGCAAATGAAACAATTATTAGCTGCATCAGGGGTTAAAGTAGACCAGATAAGCTGAAGGTATCGTGGTGCATTAGGCTGCTGCTGAAGGATGGGGTTTCACAAGTATGCTGTGGAAATGGACAGCCTTGAACAATGTGCACCTCTGCTGAAATAAAAAGGACTTTGGAGATTTACAGCAGAGAAATATTTGTCCCCCAAAATACAAACACACAGAAATAGATTAATAAACAAACAAACAAATAAATAAATGTGATTCAGATCTTTGAAAAAAGAAATCTCAATTGCCGTCATGGGTGCAGTTAAAATTTCAGCTCATATTGTTTTTTTCTGAACTGCATAAAGGATTGTAATATCTCTTTTAGCAAAGTAAAACTCCAGATGCAGGAACTGGTTTTGGCCTATCTCCATAAAATATAGTTAAGTATTTTCACTTCTGCTAAATGTCTTTTTCCTACCATAGACATTCTTCCCCCCTCCGTGGAAGACTTATCTACCTTTCAAGTATCCTGCTGCTATGGCTGTTTTTAACAAGATTGTCTTTTAACAGCAACTTAAAGCCTTTGTGTTTAACTCTAGAGTAATCATTTTTCCCCTACCTGCTGTGATGGCAGCCTTGTACGTTATTCAGGTCCAAGCCCATCTCATTGCTCTCCCACCCCTCTGCAGACAGGGATGATCTGCATTGCTGGGAGCCGAGACAAGGACAAGTCCAGAGTGTACTTGTACGGTGTATAGTGATTTAGAGCAGACCATATCAAAGAGCAAACTTCTCCCTTTTGTGATGTTTTTTTTCTGGTCTAAAAGGTGGAGCTTATTTTCACATCTCAGAAGCGTTGATAATTTGAAGTGTTAATTTAATCATTCTTGCAAATACTGGGATTGTCCGGGATCCAGTAAACATCCTCTGAGTTTGTGACTGCTTCAAACCCCACTGAAATCAGCAGGAGTCTTTCTGAACTATTGAATTGCAGACTTTCCTCGGGGTTGTGTACAACGCCACAGACTTAATTACCATGTTCCTGGCTGGGATAAATATGCAAATGGATTTTTCAGCTGGAGGGTCTTAAAGTACAGGTTGGACACATGGCAACTAATGACTTGATTTGGGCTATATGCAAACATTTGCCAGCCAAAGGCCTGCGCCTATTCCCCTGGAAGCAAAAGGCACAATTATTATCAGCTCCAGGGAGAGCAGGACTCAGATGCCTTCTTTAAATAGTGGCCAGTGTTCCCAAGCAGTTCAAATCTGTCAGCAGCCTCTCCTCAGCCTTTCCTCCTTCTTCTCTCCCTGATCCGTTGTGATAAGGAAACGTCCACGACACAGATTTTATCATAAACGCTAGAGATTTATGCACCTGCAGGTTTCACAGCTGCAGGGCAGGCATCTTATTGCAAATGCAGCTCCAGCTATATTCAACACATGGGTTGTTTTCACAAAGAAATGGGAGCCTTTCCCCAGAAGGAGGAAATCAGCATCTTAAATTTACCAACATAACCACTCTCCTCAGCATCTCCTGCACGATACCACCACACGTTCTCTGTTATGGTGCTGAGCATGAAATCAGGCTTTCTCTCTCAAATCATTAAAGCTTATTTGTATGGCTGATAGTGAAGGGTAAGAGAAGATTCAAGCCCACAAAGCTCGGCTTGCCAACTCAGCTCTGTGGGGCTCCAAGGCCAGCTGTAAGCAGCCTTGTTAAATCAGCTTCTGTTACAGGACAAAAACATCTGCTGGAAACCTGATGTCCCTAATAATTCAGAATTCCCATACTGTATTTATTGACATGCATAGTCTATTTGTGACTTTTTTTTTTTTTCCTATCAAAGAGCTGCAATCAATAAAGTACCATTTCAGTCATATGCTTTTGAGAAGGGTTGTGTCTGGAGATGCAAACTGTGACTGGTGTGTTGCCTAGGCAGCTTAATGCAGTATTTTTCATCCATACAAGAAAGCCTGGCGCGTGTGCAAGGAATGGTTCCACACTAACTTCTCCCCGAGGTGCACCGCAACCATACACAGAAAGGTTCGGCAAAAAAGCACGAGGAATTAGGATAAAAGCCCACTTCTCTGCTGGTGTTGTGATGCAACGGAGGAGTGGGACAGCTGGAGGAGTGGCAGTGAAAGGTGGGTGGCAGGAATTTCTGGGAAACAAATTTAGCTGGCAGAAGCCTCCATCCCTTCCTGGTCACTGGTGGGACGTTGTCTGCCAGCTCGTCACCAAGAGCCCCACAATGTTCTGCACCGAGACACAGGGCAGAATATTTGAGTATCTCCCAGGATTACTATAGTATTATAAACCATGTAAGGTGCAACACTGTAGTTCAAAATGCCCAATTTTGTACTGATACTTTATATCTTAATTTTCTGCATGCCTGCAATCAAACATTGAGCTTTCCTATGTCAGAAAATTAGCCTGTACTTAGATAATCAAATATGAAAGCTAATGAAACCATTTTTTAGCATGAAGTGAAATAGCGTGAGTCCCTTGTGACTAGAAGGTTAAAAAGGACAAGAGTTGATGGTGTTGCTCCATTCATGACTGCAAATCGGCAACTAAGTGATAATAATAAAATACAGAAAAGAAGTTATTTGTAAGTTGCCTTTTAAATTACTCCAATTTGTGTTGGCAAAGACATCTAAAATGGAGGTTTGAAAACATCACAGCAACAATATTACAGCAACAATGCAGTGCAAATTCCAAAGAAATGACAAAACCTTGCTGCAGTATTTGACACCACAAAAATACCCTGTGAAAGGCAAAAGGTTCACTGGGCAGAGCAACAGGCAATATGAAGGAATCAAGAAAAGCAACCAATTCACCTGTATTAATTCCAATTTTTTTCCTCCCCTTCCATATATTTAGTCCAAATACCACACAACACTAATCAGACAAAGAGGGATATTGATAAGTAGAGGTCAATGTCAGGCAAGTGAAAAATAATTTATGAAATGCATATAGAGGTAAAAGGGAATTAACAGTCTAAGTGTAAAGTAATAATGTGCATATGTATGTGTCCATGTGTGCGTTAGTATGAATGCATGTGTAAGTATACAGACATACATGTGTGTATTTGGGTAGCGGTTGAAAGCAGTAAGAAAGAAATCTGTTGTTACCTCTTTAATATTATGTTTGTAAAAGAAACCAAATGCAGTCATGGCAGTGCATCAGTACTTGGATTGTTAATTCAGCATCTAAAGAACACACTACCAATAAAAATATAATTCTTTCTTTGTTAATGATGTTGAGAATTAATACATATATATGGAAGGAGGGAGTTTTAGATGATCATAGGAGAATCATGTAATTTATATCCAGTCAATGAGAAGACCAGAAGAGGAAGGCTCAAGGTAGCTAGAGTTGGTGAAAGTTTGTTTTATTTTTGTGAAGTTGTTGAGAAGCATATAGGGTGCCTGCCATGCATTAACCTGTTTGGATGAAGATTCACAGCAGGTTGCTTCAGTATATTGGTGTCCTCTGCAAATCATCTGGACAGCTGGGACCATGAAATTTACCCAGATCCGAAAAAAGTTGACCCTCACCAAACCTCAGTGCCCTCTAAGGCCATATGTGCAGACCACTTCACATTTTGCACTTGTTTTGCCACTGTGGAATGACAAAAATGCTCTTGTCAAGTAGACATGAGATTTTCAGGTCCTTCCACACAGAAAACATGTCAGCAAAACTTGTCAGATGTTTTTTAACTACAGCATTATGGACACATTTTCCCTTTGTTTTTAGTGTCATCTTCTGTACTTTGAAATAAATAAATAAACAAAAGACAAAAGCCTACTTGACTCAATTTTGTGTTTCTGAAGCAAGTATAATCCCATCAGTTTGGTTCCATCATTTTTAGTAAACTATTCACTAATCTAAGACAGGTGCCTCTGGGTGTTAACATTTAGTCTTCCAGTAGAAAAGTGGGTGCAAAGTTAAACCACATGTTCTACTTAAAAATAAGTGAGGTGTGATTAGGCAAGGTCTTTAAAACATGCGTTCAGACACATACACATGCACAGTTTGCAAGGAAAAGATGCTGACACTTACAGGCTGTATTGTGTAGTTATGGTCTGCACTTAACTCTTTGCCAGGTGGATGACTCTGTAGAAATCTGAGGGGCAAAAGGTTATGTTGAGCTCATTACTGTGGACAGCTTTTAAAACAAAAGCGATAATATGGACATTCCTAGGATGATGTGTTTCATTAATATTTGCCCACTGCTAGAGTGTGTGAAGAGCTTTGCTCAAAGGAAACCTTACAGCTTATTAGGGTGATACCTGTTGGAAAAGTAGATAAACTATGAATGCCTTAACATACCCATTTAAAAATATGTATACATCAATTTTCATTTCTATGAGCAATCTCTGATCAATTGAATTTCACTTGTTATTGATACGAGGAAAAATTCTAGAAAAAGTCCAGCAACTCTCTAACAATTGCCTTTAAAGTCTTTTCAGGTTGAAGGGAGCACTTATGAATGCCTAAAGTCTGGAGCGAAGACTGCGGAAACCCATCAGTTCAAGAACTGTGTTCACCATATACTCCCTTTTGCACAAAATGATTGTCAAAGGCTTCCAATTCTGAATTCTGCTTATTTTTCTCAAGGGGATCAAAGGTGTTATTGCCTGGGTGGGTTACAGAGCAGTGGAGACTCATGGCCAACATGTCACAGTGCAACAATATCCAGGAACCTGCTTCCAAAATACAAAGGGGAGAGAGTACTCTTCTTGTGTTTGAATTAATTATTGAATACTGCATGACATTATTTGGAGAAGCAAAGCACAGGAAACATAATCAATTATTTCTGCAAGAATGCATTTGAGGCTTGAGTTGCAAATGTTTTGAAAGAAGGTAGGAAACCAAGTTTTTTAAAAAATTGAAAACAGTTATTGCAGTACTGTTAGTAGTTTTAAGGTCTGAACCATCATAGATCTAAATGTCTTCAAACATTGTCAAAAGACTGACGGAAAATTAATGATGCAGTATTTCAACAGAGATGTTCACATCATCCATTATTTGAGGATCACAGCATTCCAGCGAAATGAATAGCCTATTCCCATTTTACAGACCACCAGACAGGGAATTTCAGTGACTCACCTACAACCATTCAACCTCATGGTGACACCACAGTGGGCAGAGCTGCTTAATATCTGCTTTCATGTCTACCTATACAAATTCTAGGCACACAATAAAGTATTACGGCATATTGGAGGCCTTCAAGTGCTGAATTATTTACATCTGTGCTTGAAGCCTTGTTTCAGAATAAAGCTATTAAAATTTAAATGTTCTCTCACTCCACAAAATTGCATACTAAATCTATACTCTGTAAGTGTAAAGAGAAACTTCATGTATTTGTGAACTCAAGTACATGATCTTATACTGTCTTATTACAAAACAAGAGAGAGTTTGATCTAGGAAAGGAGATGAAGATGTTTTTTATTGGTAGTGAACAGGAATATCCTTTAGGAATAACTAAGATATTAAAAATGGAAGATTTCGATGATACTATACTAGGTGTAGCACATCAGTAATATGCTTCTGGAAAGCTTTACAGATGATGTAGGAAGTAAAATAGAATTGTTAAATCAAAATTGTGAAATGAAAATTGACTAAAACTGATCTTTTTCAGAATTCATTTTCACTGGAAATTGAAAACATATTCGCTTTTGCTCCAAATTTGAGAAACACCTACCGGAAAGTAGAGCCATCTCATGAAATTCAAATTTAGGCATCATTACTCATCCATCCTCCCTAAGCACACTGAAGACCTTGGAGCATAGGCGCACCTCTACTTGCCAAAAGACATATTTCTTCCTCTCTAAAGGAGGAGACTGCATTGCATTGCAGTTCAGACTATTGCCACTTCCCTCCACCATGCTGAAATGGAGCAGGAGTGCGCCACAGGGCTCCCTAATAGAGAGAAATTCATTCTCAGAATGTAAATGAAGCCTAAACAAGACCTATGAAATATGAATCTATTGCAGATGGGTGGTTTTCTTCCAAGTACAGATTCGAATTTTCACCCCTCTCCTCCTCCTATCACATGTTGCTTGTTTTAGTGGTTGGCAGGAGGGAGGGGGAAAGGAACTAACAACATGTGTGCCTATCATCACCCTGACCACTGCTCTTGTATGTCTAACTCACTCCCTTTTGCTTTGTCTGCTTTTTGTCTTTATTCTGCTCGATCCTGTGAACACTTATGTGTGTGTAAGCTCTACGTGCATTGACATCAGCTGGGTTACTCATGAGAGTAAAGCTGCAAACATGATGCTTACAACACGGAGCCCTTTCACTGTTTCCTTGAGGGCGATTTGCCCTGCTATTAGGTTGGTGAAAAAAGAACAGAGGCAGGAGCAATCTTCTGTCCTCTCCAAAAACCCCAACAAACCAATGACTCTTCCTTCTAGCACATCAGTACAAGAGATACCTCTCCCAGAATACAGGCTTTTTGGAGACAGGGTAGAAGGGAAGAAGGAGAAAATGTGCGAAACAGCCGCGATGGAAGATAGATTCTCCCTTTTGCAGCTTTCAGGCTTGCTATCGCGAAAAAGGGGGGTGGGGGAAGAGCTAAAGTGACTCCCTAAATAGCTGGTGCCTTTCCTGCCAGCTGCGCAGGAGAAACTCACAGCAAATCTCCTCTCTCCTATCTTGGCCTCAAGAGTGAAGCTAGCTCCAAGGCTTTCTGCAAGAAAAATGCACCTTATTGCAATTGTGCAACACCCAGCATGATGTTCTGGGGATATTTCCACTGAGGCTGAAGAAGCCTTTTCTTAAGCAATGCTGTTCATTTTATGCATTACTAAAAACTTTTCAATTTATCTCATTTATGTGAAAAATTGAGGTTTCACCTAAGTGTTTCATCAAAAAAGTGAAAAGAACTGTGAGAAGAAATGACTGCTGGAAAACAAACACTGAGTCAAACGTTTTGAGTTTCTTTTTTTTATCAAAAAAAAAATCTAACTACTGCTTCAGATTTCAGTTAACAAACCTATGGTTCCCTATCCTGATTTTCTTTTTATCTAATGGTCTACTACCAAATACTACCAAGGTGCATAACAGCACCTTCCAGGTGGGGAACTAGGAGATCTTTCCTGATGTATTCATTAGGAAAGGTGTAACTGGCCAGATGTCTTGTTCATGACAGAGAAAATAAGAATGTTTGTGCTATATGGGGCTGATCTGGGTTATTTAAATGACATTTCAGTAAAATCCAACACAGGCTGTATGTACAGGAACAAAAGGCCTAGATCACTCTTACAGAGTATGTCAAAGAATGCAATGACATTGAAAAAGTCTTCTAAGAAATGGAAAATAGTTCATTGAACCTAAGCTGTAAGTGCAGACCCATAGCTAAGATGTCAACATGGTTATTGGATGGAGAGAGGGAGGATGAGGAGACGTGGAGTTGGAATTGCTCCACTGGGCACTCATCTGAGGACTTACCTCCACTGGAAACAATGAGGTAATAGTAGATGTCTACCTGTACAAGCTCCAAGAGTTTTGCCACTGAACCCCTCAGGAGCTGAATTAAGTGCAGGGTGAACACATAGGGACATGGAGAAGTTAGAAGAGAAGCAGAGGACTCATCATTCCAGCTGTTCTTGCAATTAGACCACAAATACTTTATTGCCTGAGAGACTGAAACTCAAGCGTAACACACGCAGCCATCCTAACTGTGTATAAGCTTAGAGAAACAAAACTGACTGAAGGATTCAACCAACTAGGGTTAACATTTATACATACCGGTTAGCAAACTGCTGGCAGACATGAAGAAGAAACACACATTTATCTTTAAAAGGAAAAAACCAGACTGATGGGAGCTGTCAGCATGCTCTCGAGGAACCATCTTTAACGTGCTCGGGCTGAACTAGTTCAGCATTTTGACTTCCACAAACAGCTCAGTTGTGGAAGCCCATAGCCAAAACCACAGGGTTCTGATGCTGTAGCTGTTACATACAGACCCTGTTCCTATAGCACTATAAATGCAAATGATTGTGAAAGGATACTCAGCAAGGTTCAGTAATAATTCAAATCACAAATCCTTTTGCCATGCAACTCATATAATATGATATTTTTTATGGAAGCCTTTCTCCCCCTCCAAAGGCATTAAATTGTTATTCATATTTCAGCTTAAAAAATTCAGGAAGACTATTAAAAGACAGACAGTAATAGCAAGATAGATTCAAGGCATGTGCATATGCCTCACGCCTACTATAGCAACTACTCCTGCTCTAGAAATATAAAAAGGAAGTCAACTGAGTGGCATGAAAATGGATGTAAACATGGGATTAAAAAGATCAATCTCCAGAAGTACAATAGCATTTTTAAGGGAAGGGTGTGTAATTTGAACAAACACAGCTGAAGGCAAGAATTAGCACCATATGCATAATCACATAAATCAAGATAAATAAGGTTGGTAGCGTTACACATGATGCTTGTTTGCTCTGAAGAACAGTGAAGTAGATAAATAAGGATGTCTCAGGCTTAGCATGAATTGCTATACTGAGTGGCAGCACGGGTAGACTGCTAGCGCTTTTTAAATGAATTACTAAAGAAAATAATCATGGTGCAAGAACCAGTGCTACTGAAACTCCAGCTACAGACCTCCACTGATAGCTGCCAATGTATGCAAGTGCAAGTGGAGACATATTACTCTTAAACAGCTCATTCATTTTAAGTCTCAGTTCATTTGCAACTGAAAATATGAAAGCAGTATACTGGAGAGAAAAGCTGTGTTAGTAAGTGTATCTCAGCTCTCCAACAAGCAGACTTTATTTAAAAGCTTATTCATGTGGTTGGAAAGGTGGTGAAGTTTTATTTTGGATCCTTCACTAGTACAAAGTTTGAAAAAAATTTTTTTTTTTTTTTTTTTTTTTTTTTTTTTTTTTTTTTTTTAATGTGCTGGTTAATTTATTCCTCAAAAAAGTGTATTTTTATGCAGGTTTTGATCCTGAATTTGACCTAATGAACCCAGAAGCATCAGAGAAACCCAAAGTGCGATCGGTCATTGATATTAAAATGCAGAGTCCAGCAAATTCAGAGAGAAACTGACATACTCAGAAATGATGCTCTGCCACTGAGGAGGATCCGAGCCTCTCAAATAAAGTGTGCCGGGGCTCTGAGCCGTCATTGCAAGCATTGTGGTGTAATAGGAGCAGATCTGCAGAGAGAAACAGTTGGTCGTCAATCCACAGCAAGTGTCTGAGAGGTTTTGCTTTGTACCACTTCTGTGAACTGAACGTCCACCAGCACTGGGCTGTAACGGCAATTAGTGGTTGGAGTGGGCTTGGTCTCCTGGATCACAGCCTCCAGCTTAGCTCCTGCCAACAGAAACCCGGTTTGTGTCCCTAGGACTGCTCCACGCTAGGTAAGGGCAACTGGATTTGCTTCCAAAGTGTGCTCTGGACCAGAACTAAGACACCAGCATAGACACACTTGGAGGGAAGTCCAGATACACATTGTTCAAGTCAGTGGGCTCTCGGGGAACTGGATGAAGTTCAAACAGCCAGTCCTGGGAAAACTGAAGTAAGGATCAGTCTTGTGAGCATACAGAACCGCAAAACACAAAACAAACTTTGTGAGCTTTTTTTTTTTTGAAGTTCCAGATTAATTTCTTTCACTTGGAAGGTATGGATAATGGACAATTGGAAAGATCAAGACCATCTAGGTAGGAATGTTATAATAATGTTTCTTCCATGTGGCTAACGAGAAAAGACATATGAAAAGATGTGTAGAGCATAAGAGTTAAGGGCAAAACACTGTTGACATTGATAAATCTGAACTGATTTGGCTTTGGTTAGGTCTCCTCCAGCTGTCACAGAACAGCTGCTGTTCAGCATGACTGTATTTTCTGCGTTTTTGTAAGTGCAATACCATTAGCTCAGGAGTTCTTTTATTATTCTAGAAAAGTACTGGTTTCACACTCATTAACTAAATCACTGGGACTTTTTAAGGCTACAGTTCACTCTTCAGAAGGAACTGCCTACAGCATTATTAAATGCTTTCTTGCACCCTTGTGTCCTTGATAAGAATCGAGATATTGCTCCTGTGAAGTTAAACCATGAAACTTAGCTTTTACCACCTCTAGCATTTCTCAGTGGTCAGCCGCTTCACGCAAAAGTGCAAAAGCCTCCTTGCAGCACTCTGGGCTGGGGTGGGAGGAGGCTGGAGTTGGTACAGAGGAGCTCCCTCTGTGTCTTGCTTCCCCTACAATTCTCAGAAATAAAGAGAAAAAAGGAAAGAAAAGACACAGGAGTGCAGAGATAAGAGGCAGAGTTCAGTTTTTCTTTGATCTCCTTCTCTGTTGCAGGCAGAGGAGATCAAAGAACAGAGGCATAACAGAAAGCACGTGAGACGGGCATGCCTGTAAGAGGTTGTCACTTGGAGTGCCTTGGCTCTGCATTTTGCAGGTATGGCTGCCTGATGAACACCGCATCTTCTCGAGCGAGAGGTACAGCAGCCTGGCTGGAGGGCAGGAAACTTATTTTCACTCAGAGAGCACATGGAGTTGCAGCAGCCTTTCCTCCAGCCAACCTTTCAGCTCACTGCAAGATTGCAGCGGAATTAGTCTCAATTTACACGAGCATAATTCAGTCCAGGCCCACGCTTGGAAGGCCTTCCTGGAATAGAAATATCCTCCCATTATGCTGGAAAAGCAACTTGTAGTGACAAAACTCCACTATCGGTGCTACAACTTTTCTCAGGCTTGCCAAACAAAGTAGGGTGGAAATGGCGATAAGTTCTTTTTGCTGGTTTACCTGCAACGACTTTGAAAGCTTTCGCTTGTGCCAGTCAGAGATCACACCTCATTCTACCCTTGAACGACACAATTATGCCAGAAAAGTCTGCTGTGCAGGCTTAAGAGGGAAAATGTGGTTCCATTTTATCACATTGGAGTTTTCTCATTAAACTTATTTGGACTGGGATTAGGCTATTAGAGAAAATTTAACCCCAAATGATTGGAATGGAGAGAAAACCAAATTAAAATATTCTCATATGTTACAAAGGCAACAGCCCCCAAAGAAATTATAGAAAATATAAAAATGTATAGATTTATAGGGGGGAAAGAGGTAAAATTGTAGAATAATTCAATAAGCGATCCTAGTCAAAGTACCACAACCTGAAACAAAAAAAAAAAAAGAAAAAGAAAAAGAAATTTAAAAAAATATTTGAAGTACTTCCTGTACTCAGATAATACTTCTTTTGTTCCTGGGATCTGCACTATTCATATTTAATAATCTACAAGTTAGAGTCAATAGGCTTGTTTTAAGGTAGTACAGCTTCGATTTTAACGAGACACTGTTAGTATATATAAATAAGATTCAAGGTGAAAATGATGTCATTGTACCTGAATTAAATGTATATATGGGGCTATATTGAATATATAAATAATCAGTATGGTCTTTCTTTGCATTCTTGGCTCTTAAGTGTTTGTATGACTTCAGAATCCTTAATTATTTAGTAGTTTTTACAACTAATTTCATAAGCTCTTTTAAACTCCTTTTTTCCCTCAAACTTTGTTTTGTCTTGAGTTTTATAGATTTTTATAGATTCTGAGTGCTCTTTTGCACCAGTGATACACTGTTGGCAGAATGGGAGTAAAAAAATTAAGACAGTTCTGTAGACACAGGGCACTGGTAGTTGGGATGGCTGAGAGGTCTGGAGGCAGTCAGGAGGTCCCAGGGAATGGCTCCATCAGATATTTCTTGTTTTACTAGTACTTCCTCCTTCCTCATCATCTAGAGCTTTCACTTTCCTTCTCCCCTCTGCCTTTCTTCCTTGCCTCTGTGTTTTCTTTTGATAACTTCTCTTTTCCTTCCTTCACTTTCTTTGCTCCTTCTTAACTCTTTATATTTTCTTTTTTCTAATCTGTTTTTATCTCACAACTTCTCATGGCTTCTCCATCACTGCTCCCATCTCCTCACTATAGGGTAATCCTCTCTGAGCTTGACTCTTTCTTCCAGCCTTCTCAAATTTGGCTTTTGGACTATTTCTACTATTTCTAATTCAACAATCCTGTTCTCTCACCAATGCGTGGAATTATTCATAACACCGCCCCATCAATTCCTCAATTATTTTTGTTAGCATTCTTCATTTACTCAGCCTAGACTGGACCAGCCAGAGCTGGTAAAGAATGACAGATTTACCCTCAAAGGTAGGAAAGGAAGGACCTCCCTGCACATTCAGCACTCTTACCCTTCAGAACAGAAACACACTTTACTCCTACCTTTTATCTTTATCCTACGCCTTGCCTTTATTCCTGTTTTGCTATCATCATGTTAAGGCAACACAGATCCAACATTTCTCCTCTCCCATCCAACAGATCAATACACAGCTAGGCATCAACTTTAATTACTTCTTCCAGCAAACATAACACAAAACAAAACGGCTTATGCTCAGCTTGCAGAATTGCTGAGCACTCACAACTCCGGTTTGATGTCAAGGTGATGCGGGTGACTGGAATGGAACAACAAAAAACGGCCAGTAGCAGAGTCAGGCACAGGATTCCCCTCTCCTGAGTCCTACTGTCAAGGTCAAAGCTCAAGAGCAGCAAAAGTCAATGATTTCATTCACGGTCCAGCCCTGTATCTGGCAATAATTCGTTGTTTGGCAACTGGTGGATAGGGCCACTATCTTTTTCTGTGTTGCCAATGCTGGTGTCTTGCATTTGGCCACCAGACCTATGGCACATGTATGTTGGACTCCCAGGTATTGTGTGCTGCTCTTGAACTTTAGGGTGCTTAACATTTTTGACAAATCAGTCCCATAACGTAAGGAATTGGACATGCAGCCGAAGCACCTTCTGGCTGGACAAGTTAATCCTTACTACCATAGAAATGAAAAATACTGTTAACTGAGATAACATATTGGTCAAAAAGAAAAAAAAAAGACCCAGAGCTGGAAAGAAATAAATCCAAGCAGCGGAAGTCTTGTGTATTATGGAGCTGTTTAGACACTGTGTTGATTTTTCAAAGAGTATAAACTAGCAGCCCTTTTGGCTTTGAAATGTTTTAAGTAGCTTTTTATATGACAGTACCATGAGATATTCATTTGTCTGCAGCAGGCTGAAGGAAGGAATGACTGCATCTCCCAGACAGGAAGATATAAACAGACCTTGAAGAGGTCAGATGAATTCATGTTTCATAACAGCCTGAAGGGAGCTGTTGCAAAGAGGTTAAAGCTGGTTAAACAGTTTTCCCTATGGATCCAGAAACAGAAGTTGAACCCTCACTCCAGACTCGTGTCAAAGGTTTCCCTAATCAACCCAGATGTAAATGGCTATTTAGTGCTTCAGATCAGGACGCCAGAGGCAGGTGGACAGAGTGCTAGACAGATCGCTGCTTGTATGTTACTTTGGACAGAAAGCTGACTTACTAGTCTGATATAGGTTTGTGCTGATATTTGGCCCTTAGCTGAAAAGAGAAAACCAACTCTGAAGCATCGATGTCAGTAGTCAGACCTTCATGGGATTGCTACACTTATTACAAGGGTGCTTTAGCAACATAAAGGACACACAGTGCTTTAGACTCTAATCGATACCTCTCATGGCGAGGGAGTGTTTCCCTAGTGCATATTTTAATCAGTCCAGTTCAGTGAGTGATGAAATAATATATTTTTTGTAGAATTTATTGCAGGTTGGAAGAGAAAGGACGGTCAACAGTCAGACTGCCAATACTCGAAACAAATCAAATCCACATTCTGGTTTAACATTTTAAAATATTTGCGAATACTAGTTTTCCGCCTCTTAACTCTCTAAGAGGTTTCTAAAGAGCAAAAGAAAACTAAATTATCTTATAATGTCAGCAAACAATTGTAACAAACCTTGTCTTGTGTAAATACG